>NC_064614.1:579683358-579988441 GCF_023898315.1 Schistocerca nitens | reverse complement strand
CGGCCTATCCATCTCCCTGGTAGATTTTCGTCGAGAAACGCCCTGACACGATTTTGGTAGTAGGTTTGGGCACCATCTTGTTGAAAGTAAACTCTTCCGTCTCCATACAAGTCTCGGTTCAAAAAATGGTTCAAATGGCTTTGAGCACTATGGGACTTAACTTCTGAAGTCATCAGTCCCCTATAACTTAGAACTACTTAAACCTAACTAATCTAAGGACATCACAAACATCCATGCCCGCGGGAGGATTCGAACCTGCGCGGTTCCAAACTGTAGCGCCTAGAACCGCTCGGCCACCCTGGGCGGCACAAGTCTCGGATGGCAAGTAAAATGGATGTCTGAAGTTTCTGAAGGTACACCTTACCGGTAACTGTGCCGTCAAAGTAGAATGGCCCAATGAAGCCCCGATAAGACAACCCACACCACACATTTACTCCTAGCAAATTCACGGCTTTGTCTACATGGACGTTCGGATTTTCGGCGGCCCAGTAGACGCGATTGTGGTGATTTACTGTACCATTGTGTTTGAACTGTGCCTCATCAGAGCATACAATCATCTCTGCAAACTCTTCATCGTTGCGCACCATGTTAGTAAACCACTCGCAGTACTCCATTCTACGATCAGGATCGTCCTCGTTTATTGCGTGTAGCAATCGTGGGATGTAGCACTTCCACTTTCCTGTCATCAAAACACTAAAGGATGTCGTTTATCGACAAAAGCCACGCACAGTGGATGAACTTCGAGAATCCATCGTACATTCATGTGCAAATATCCAACTGAACACGTTGCAGTCAGTAGTTCGTGCTGCAGGTAGGCGGCACCGTTTGTGTGTGGACGTTAGTGGTGACCATTTCGAACACCTACAGTGATATCTTTAAGTTGAACTTAAGCTACACTTTCACCAAAAATGGGACAACTCGTTCAATTAGTTTGCAAGTTATGGACTTTTAAACAGTGGATACCTTTTTTTGGACCCCTCTGTATGTTTAAGATTTCATCACAACTCTTTATCGAACCAGTCAGTCTTGAAGTTCTGTGACGTACTCCACACGAACACCTACTGGGTGCACAGATTGCTTACTCTCCAAGGCAGACATTGAGGATCCAGACAGATTGTCAGATCGCCTTTTCTCGTACGCCGACAGCGCGCGCTACGTGACGTACGTCACGGGCCGCCGCTCCGTAGACTTGACGCCTGCGACGCAGTCATAGTAATGCGGCTCGACAGGACGTATTCGTCATAGTGAGTATTTCAGAGCGCGGTGCAGCGGGGGCCCGGCGGAGTTTCATTAGGTACCTGTCAGTGCTGGGCCGGGCGCGGCGCGCCGGTGTCAGGCCAGCTGTGTCCTCTGCGGGCCGGGCCGCACTCTTTCCCCGGAGGCGCCATCGACCGCGGCGGCGGCGGCGGCGGCGCCAGCCGGTGTGACAGGCGCGCCGAACACGGCGGACGCGCCGGAGGCGGCGGGGCGGGACGCGCAGCGGGAAATATTTATACAACAGCGCGCCGGCGAAGAAGCGACTGCTGGATGCGCTGCGCCGAAAGTCGGCCCACGGCCGGGGTAACCGCGATCTGAATAAACAATCCGCGCCACACCGGGGAGCCTGCATGATAAACTGCGCCGGCCGGCGCCTGGATAATGCACCGCCTCGGCGTCCAACAAGCGGCGCCGCCGTGTACGTTGTTGCGCCATGTCGCGAAACTTTTGACGCTTTGCGCTATTCGAGTATTCTGTGACACATCTGAGCGAACTCACTGGCCCGGCGAGTTCCACTGTTAACGTCAGACACTTTCGATAGGACCTCATCTTCACTTTCCGTACCGCGTGCTAGGAAGACACGACTGCCACGATAGCTAAAGTAACGTGTTCCCCGAAGTCTTATGTTTGTATTACACCCGAGACCCTTTTGCGTGTCACTGAACACATCGCTTGGAATTCTTTCTTACCCTTTGTGCAGGCTGGCAGCCAGTCAAGGAGGTCGAACAACCAACTGAAATGGGCAACGGAAGGGGAATCGTTTCATGTTAACTTACGTTGATGGCCGGTCATGGAACGCAGAACCAGAAGCTCTGCCTCTCACGAAAGACGTCTGTGTCGGCCGGAGTGGCCGTGCGGTTCTAGGCGCTACAGTCTGGAGCCGAACGACCGCTTCGGTCGCAGGTTCGAATCCTGCCTCGGGCAAGGATGTGTGTGATGTCGTTAGGTTAGTTAGGTTTAATTAGTTCTAAGTTCTAGGCGACTGATGACCTCAGAAGTTAAGTCGCATAGTGCTCAGAACCATTTGAACCATTATGAAAGACGTCTGTTCTGCTCGAAGTCTAGGTCACAAGAGAGAGAATCAGCTGTGTTCTGCACTGCAGAATCCTCTAGAGTCACACACGTGACCTGTATCCCACGCACGCTATTGACTAAAATCGATGGCGTGAATTCGCTAGCAGTTTCAGCACAGGGCTCTAGGCGTTTCTTGTCACCTGCCTTAACTGGACAGAACTTCCTCGGTTCTCAAAGCCAGGCAATTTGTGTCACGTAGGCACAGCCGAAGTTTCCCTGGAAGAAAACTACGTAAAGATCTGACTGGGACCTTTGAAATAAAATTTTTAAACCAATTCTCTAAAATATTTCTTGATTGGCTGCCACCCTGTATACCTTCACTAACGGAAACAGCAGTAAGGCAAAATAAAAGAATGAGAACTTTGCACAGTTAGACATTCTGGACAGCGATGAACTCAGACGAATATCAAACATCTCAGTGAGTACAGATATTATTTATAGAGAAAGGAACTGTACGTGAAACATTTCAGTGGCCGATACCACGCGTCTGTTTTCATAAATGTCATAAAAGTGGCCACGTAATTCTTTCTTAGCCTTAATTAACGGAAATTTTTGGAAAATAGAATATTGTTGTTGTTGTTGTAGTCTTCAGTCCGAAGACTGGTTTGATGCTGCTCTCCATGCTACTCTCTCTTGTGAAAGCCTCTTCATCTCCGAATTTAACTACTGCAACCTACATCCTTTTAAACCTGTTTACTGTATTAATCGCTTGGTTTCCATCTACAGTTTTTACACCCCACAGTTACCTCTAATACTAAATTGGTGACTCTTTCACTTCTCAGAATATGTTCAATCAACTGATCCCTTCTTCTATTCAGCTTGTACCACAAAATTCTTTCCTCCCTATTTCTATTCCGTACCTCCTCATTCTCATTTGTTACCTCATCTACCCATCTAATTTTCAACATTCTTTTGTAGCACTACATTGTTAAAGCTTCTGTTATCTTCTTGTCTAAACTGTTTGTCGTCCATATTTCACTTCCATACAAGGTACACTCTATACAAATACTTTCAGAAAAGACTTCCTAACACTTAACGCTACACTCGTTGTTAACAAATTTGTCTTCTTCAGAAACCCTTTTTTTGCCATTGTCAGTCTAAAATTTATATCCTCTTTACTTCGGCCATTCGTCCAGCAACAATTATTTTGGTGACCAAATAATGAAACTCACCTATTGCTCTAAATGCGCCGTTTCCTAATATATTTCCCTTACCATTACATTATTTAATTATACACTACTGGCCATTAAAATTGATACACCAACAAGAAACGTAGATGATAAACGGATAATCATTGGACAAATATATTGTACTATAACTGATATATGATTACATTTTCACGCAATTTGGGTGCATGGATCCTGAGAAATCAGTACCCAGAACAACCACCTCTGGCCGTAATAACGGCCATGATACGCCTGGGCATTGAGTCAAACAGAGCTTGGATGGCGTGTACAGGTGCAGCTGCCCATGCAGCTTCAACACGATACCACAGTTCATCAAGAGTAATGACGCGTATTGTGACGAGCCAGTTGCTCAGCCACCATTAACTAGACGTTTTCAAATGGTGAGAGATCTGGAGAATGTGCTGGCCAGGGCAGCAGTCGAACATTTTCTGTATCCAGTAAGGCCCGTACAGGACGTGCAACATCCGGTCGTGCATTATCCTGCTGAAATGTAGGGTTTCGCAGGGATCGAATGAAGGATAGAGCCACGGGTCGAAACACATCTGAACTGTAACGTCCACTGTTCAAAGTGCCGTCAGTGCGAACGAGAGGCGACCGACACGTGTAACCAATGGCACCCCATACCATCACGCCAGGTGATACGCCAGTATGGCCATGACGAATACACGCTTCCAATGTGCGTTTACCGCGATGTGGCCAAACACGGATGCTACCATCATGGTGCTGTAAACAGAACCTGGATACATCCGAAAATATGACGTTTTGCCATTGGTGCACCCAGGTTCGTCGTTGAGTACACTATCGCGGGCGCTCCTGTCTGTGATACAGCGTCAAGGGTAACCGCAGCCATGGTCTCCGAGCTGATAGTCCATGCTTCTGCAAACGTCGTCGAACTGTTCGTGCAAATGATTGTTGTCTTGCAAACGTCCCTATCTGTTGACTCAGGGATCGAGACGTGGCTGCATGATCCGTTACAGCCATGCGGATAAGATGCCTGTCATCTCGACTGCTAGTGACACGAGCCCGTTGGGATCCAGAATGGCGTTCCGTATTACCCTCCTGAACCCACCGATTCCATATTCTGCTAACAGTCATTGGATCTCGACCAACGCGAGCAGCAATGTCGCGATACGATGAACCGCAATCGCGGTAGCCTACAATCCGACCTTTATCAAAGTCGGAAATGTGATGGTACGCATTTCTCCTCCTTACACGAGGCATCACAACAACGTTTCAGCAGGCAACGCCGGTCAACTGCTGTTTCTGTGTGAGAAATCGGTTGGAAACTTTCCTCATATCAACACGTTGTAGGTGTCGCTACCGGCGCCAACCTTGTGTGAATGCTCTGAAAAGCTAATCATTTGCATATCACAGCATCTTCTTCCTGTCTGTTAAATTTCGCGTCTGTAGCACGTCATCTTCGTGGAGCAGCAATTTTAATGGCCAGTAGTGTACTTTATTCCGTTAGCCTTGTTTTGCTTTTGTTGAAATTCATCTTGTTTCCACCTTTCAAGACACTGCCCATTCCGTTCAATTGCACTTACAAGACATTTGCTGTCTCTGGCAGAATTACAATGTCATCGGAAAATCCTCAAAATTTTTATTTCTTCTCGCTGAACTTTAATTCCCAACCCAAATTTTTCGTTTCTTTCCTTTACTGCTTTATGAGTGCACGGATTGGAAACATCTGGCATAGGCTACAAGCCTGTCTCACTCCCTTCTCAACCACTGCCCTTCTGAACCACTGCCGCCCTTCTATTGCCCTCGTCTCTCATAGCTGACCTCTGATTTTTGCACACGCTCCTTGTATTTTCGCTCCCTGTATTTTACCCCTGCTGTCTTCAGAATTTCAAAGAGAATATTGAAGTGAACATTGTCAAAAACTCTCTCTAAGTCTATAAATGCTATAAACATAGATTTACCTTCCCCTTAACTTATTATCTAAGATAAGTTTGGGACCAGTATTGAGTCGTGCGTTCCCACATTTCCTCGGAACAGAAGCTTATCTTCCTCAAGGTCGGCTTCTACCAGTTTTTCCATTGTTCTGTAAAGAATTCATGTTAGTATTTCGCAACCATGACTTATTAAACTGCCAGTGCGGTGATTTTCACACTTCTAAGCACCCGATTTCAAAAATGGCTCTGAGCACTATGGGACTCAACTGCTGTGGTTATCAGTCCCCTAGAACTTAGAACTACTTAAACCTAACTAACCTAAGGACATCACACACATCCATGCCCGAGGCAGGATTCGAACCTGCGACCGTAGCAGTCGCGCGGTTCCGGACTGCGCGCCTAGAACCGCTAGACCACCGCGGCCGGCAAGCACCCGATTTCTTAGGTATTGCAATTATTACATTTTTCTCGGAGTCCTAGGGTATTTCGCCTGTCTCATACATCTTGCACACCAGACGGAAGAGTTTTGTCGTGGCTGGCCCTCCCAAGGCTATTAGTAGTTCTGACAGAATATCGCCTATTCCTGGGGTGTTGTTTCGAGTTAGGTCTTCAATGTTCTATCAAATTTTTCTCGCAGTATCATATCTCCGATCTCATCTTTATCTACGACCTCTTCCAATTCTATAATATTGCCATCATATCTTTGTTGTATAGGCCCTATATATATTCTTTCCACAATTTAGCTTTTTCTTCTTTGCTTAGAACTGCTTTCCATCTGAGCTCTTGATATTCACAAAGCTGCTCCTCTTTTCTCCAAAGTCCCTTTTAATTTTCTTGTAGGCGGTATCTATCTTTCTCCTAGTGAAATATGCTTCTAAATCATTAGATCTTTCCTCTATCCATTCTTGCTTAGCCATTTTGTACTTCCTATTAATCTTATTTTTTTGGCCTTTTGTAATCTCTTTTTCCTGCTTCATTTGCTGCATCTTTATATTTTCTCCTTTCATCAGTTAAATTCAGTATCTCCTGTGTTATCTAAGGATTTCTAACGGCCTTGTCTTTTTATCTATTTGATCCTCTGATGCCTTCACTATTACCTCTCTCAAAGCTACCTATTTGTCTTCTACTATATTCCTTTTCCCTGTTGTAGTCATTCGTTGCATAATGCCCCCTCTAACGCCCTCAAAAACCTCTGATACTTTCAACTTACCCAGTTCCCATCTCCTTCATTTCCTACATTTTTGCAATTTCTTTAGTTTTAATCTACAGTTCACAACCAATAGATGGTGGCCTGAGTCCACATCTGCACCTGGAAATGTCTTCCTTTTTCATTCCTTTTCCCCCATTCAAATTCACCTACAATTTTTCCCTCTCTTATTTTCATAATTTCGAATTCCAGTCCCCTATCACCATCAAATTTTCGTCTCCCTTCACTACCTTAATAATTTATTTATCTCATCATGTATTCCTCAATCTCTTCACCATCTGCGGAGCTAGTTGGCATATGAACTTATACTACCGTGGTGAACGTTGGTTTTGTGTCTGTCTTGGATGCGACAGTGCGTTCACAATGCTGTTCATAGTATCTTCCCCACGCTCCTGTTTCCTTATTCATTATTAAACATAGACCTACATTATTTTTATTTGCTCTTGTGTTTATAACTCTATACTCACCTGACCAGAAGTCCTGTTCCTTCACTAGTTCCCACTATATCTAACTTCGGCCTATGTATATCTGTTCTTAAATTTTATAACCCACCAGAATGATTCAGGCTTACGAACATCCCTTACTCCAATCCGTAGAACACCAGTTTTGTTTCTCCTGGTGACGACGTCCTCCCGAGTAGTCCCCGCCCAGAGATCCGAATGGGGGATTGTATTACATACAGAATATTTTACTCACGAGGATGCAGTCATCGTTTAGCTGTACAGTAGAGCTGCATGTCTTCAGGAGAAATCATGGATATAGTTTCCTCTTGCTTTCAGCTGTTTGCAGTACCTGCACTGCAAGGCTCTTTGGTTGATATTATAAGGCCAGATAAGTCAATCATCCAGATTATTACCCCTGTAACTAATGAAGAGGCACACATTTGTCTGGTCTCTCAATAGATAACGCCTCTGTTATGATTGCACCTGCAGTGCGGCTACATGTATTGCTGATGCCCACAAGCCACTCCACCAACGGAATGGTCCATAATTAATATGGAACACGACAGTGGCTGGGAATAAGATACATAAGCGGAAAGATGTGAACAGGAAATACTGAACTTGTCCATACCAACCACAAGCCTTGACCCAAGATGCTATGAAAATGTTGGAGATACACGAGTCCTCTAAATGCAGTTATGTAAAATAACTGTGGAACATCAGATTACTCGGACTCGTCAGCAAACAACAAGAGCACTACTGTAGCAGCACGGCGAAGCTGCTTGAGCAGGTCTTGTTTCCCATCGCTCACTTTTAACGCAGCTCTGCTTCACCTGGCCGGCGGTTTCATCACTTGACTTCAGAGCGACACGACAGAAATGTTCCCTACACATGGTTCACTTTTGAGACGAAGCCCGAGCATAGCTTGGGCCACAGCACTGTGTATAAAAGACCGCGCCCGAGTATAACTCGGGGCACTATTTTCTCGACGTGCGAACCACCAATCGCTCTAGAAATGGACTCACGTCCTATGACAACAATGTACGGACGTCGCCCTACCTGTTCCTTAACAGGAGCTGCCTTCTGTTTTCAATTTCTAGAATTATTCCGAAAGGAACATTAACGAACGTAAGAAATGCTGTCGCGAATTCCTGAGCGAATATGTGATCGCGTAGACGTAATTTATTGCATGTACTCATTAAGTTTCGCAGTTTTCTGTAATTCTGTTACAAATACGTCACGTTTGCTGAGCGACCAAAAAATTCTGGAAGCTCAGATGGGCCGGCCGCGGTGGCCGAGTGGTTCTAGGAACTTCAGTCCGGAACCACGCGGCTGCTACCGTCGCAGCTTCGAATCCTGCCTTGGTCATGGACGTGTGTGATGTTCTTAGATTAGTTAGGTTTAAATAGTTCTAATTCTAGAGGACTGATGACTTCGGATGTTAAGTCCCATAGTCCTTAGAGCCATTTGAGCCATTTAAGCTCAGTGGGGAGAAATTACTCAACACCTCCCCTCACTCTTTTTTTGGAATGGTAATTACTTCCTGTCAGCATTATTTTAACACTTGTAACCTATCGAAGAACTAAAGTAAATATGAAAAATAATTCTTGAAGCTAAGTCTTTTTTAGTCTGCATTACTCTTGAAGATATATTAATTATATGGAGACTGCCCAAAAAATTCCAGAACTTTGACCACAAAATTTTTCTACGCTTACCTTTTGCTTATTGTGCGTGGTCTGCTTCGAAATACTCTCCTCCACAATTGATACAACGCTCCCAACGCCGTTTCCACTTCCGGAAGTAGTATTGGTGCGCGTTTTGCTGAATGGCGCGAAGCACCGTCTGCGAATTTTTTAAATCTCATGTATCACTGCAAATATGCGTTCTTTCAACGGCGTTTTGAACTCTGGAAATAAAATGAAGTCCGCAGGGGCCAGGTCTAGAGAGTACGGAGGATGAGGCTGCACAGTGATTTCGTTTTTTGTGCAATAATCACGCACCAGCAAGGTTGAATGAGCGGGTATGTTACCGTGATGCAAGAGCCATGAATTGTCTAGCCAAATTTCAGACGATTTCATGCTCACGTTTTCTCACAGGCTTCGCAACACATCCGGATAGTACCACCGATTAATGGATTGTCCCTGTGACACGGATTCGTGATGAACTAATCCTTGAAAGTCAAAGAAAACTATCAGCATGGCTTTTACCTTTGTCCTGACCTGACGAGCTTTCCTAGGTCTTGGAGAACTTTGCCGATCCATTGTGAAGATCAAACCTTGGTCTCAGTATCATAACCATAGACCCACGTCTCGTCACCTGTTATAATTCTCTTAAGGAGTATCTCATTCTCATTTGCTCGATCCAAAAGCTCCTCACAGATCGCGATGCAAAGGTCTTCCTGGTCTTCGCTCATGAGCCGTGGGGCGAACTTGACGGCAACACGATGCATTCCAAGATGCTGTATCAGAATGTCATGACATGATCCAACTGAAACGTTACATTCCTCTGCAATCTCTCGGACAGTCAGTCTCCGCTTGGCACGCACAATTTGGTTGACATTTCTGACATGAGCGTCGTCAGTAGATTTCGAAAGGCGTCCAGAACGAGGGTCATCTTTAACTTCCGTCCAGCCATTTTTAAACCGTGTGAACCATTCTTAACACCGAGTATGGCTTAAGCACTTATCACTGAAGACTTCCTGCATCGTTTGGTGTGTCTTTGTAAGGGTTTTCTTGAGTTTCACGCAAAATTTGATGCAGACGCTTTGCTCCTCCAACACTGCCATTTCGAAATCCGCAAATTTTGCAACACAATACAGCACTGAACAATGAAACTTCCGGAAATTACACATTAAACACAGGTGTGTGCAGGTATGCCAAGCACATTTCGCTTTAACACATCACTGACGCGAAACTACGAATGTTCCGGGTTTTTTTGAGCAGAGCTCGTACACGTGCTACTAACGCTTGAAATAATAATGTAGATAGGCCATTTTCTAGGACTGATTTTGTTTTTGTGGCTGGTCTTCGAAGTGTGAAGGGAATGTGGTAGATGACTACGTGACTATAAGCACAGGGACTAGTGGTGACTGATGGAGGCGGCGCCTCATTCCTGCGCGCTTTGCAACTACGCAGCCCATGCGCAAGCCTTCACAGCTGAGTGACCGCCGCGCACCCATACGGGACCAGCTCACGGCTGTTCTTTTCTTTTCCTGTGTTCAGTCGTGAAATGGAAACCACAGTGAAAATCAGAAATTTTTCATTTGTAACATTTGGCTACACCTTCCAGCTACTTCTCCACGTAGTCGCCGCTCTAACTTAGATATTTATTCTAGCGACATACCAACTCTCCCATACCCCAGTCATAGGAGACAGCCGTCTGTGCTTTCTGCCAATTTGCTATCTTGGTCTGTGTCAAAATGCTGTCCTCATACCCAGCGGTCTATGTGAGCGAAGAGTTGAAAATCAGAGGGGCCCAGTTGGTGCTGTATGACGGGTGCTCAAACACTTTCCATCAAAAACGCTACAGCAGCGTTTCGTTGCACTTAGTTAGACCTCAGGGTACGCTACAGCCCTGATGGTAACCAAAACTTAACATCAAAATATTGATCTACAAGCAAAACAAATATCATCAAAACAAATATTATCTCAGTTTGTGCAAATATCCCGTTGTTCACCACAACATCATTAAGACACGTGTCAAAGGCAACGCACGAACAAATACGTCCTCCAACAAGTGCATTACTGTACTCTTGAGCAACTGCATTACGCACTTCTGTGCAGTACTGCTTAGTACACCCTCTCACCGTGCTGACGACGACGACACATTGTAACATGGACTCCGTGGGATAGCAAATGTGATGGGGAGTCATCCTGATTCACGAAGGTTTAACCACCGACTATGACACACGGAGGAGTCCACTGCATACATATCTCACACCTGGCGCCCATGGTACACCTATAACACTTCTGTCTGCTACTGCTGTACCATAACCTCGAAGCTGGAGGCAGGTTGTGAAATAAAATAATCTTAAAGCTATTATGGTATAACGCAACAGAACAGTGTTACCCTCCGAGAGGAATTTTGCTAGGTTGACAGTGTTGTACGTAACGGAAATGGCTTATCGGAAATGAAAGTCAAAATTACGTAAATATTTGAACAGTAACAAACGAAATTTTGCCTATCTGCGCTGTTTAATGGATAAAGAAAACGGTCGCCAGCCTAACTAGGCAAGAGAATGATTAACATTCTCGTTTAAGCAAGTAGGTATAAGTAACTATAACGGACAAACACAACCTAGACTTGGCCACACGCGAGTGCAATAAACTTTGACACATACATATGTTTTAAGGTAAGATTGAAACTAACAGTTAGAGCAGCACAAATTATTTGCAAAATTATAACAGATACCGAAACACACTATTACTTTCAGGGCTTACACAAACTGAATGGTCTTTATAATGTTATTATTACCATTGATTGCAGAATAATTAATTGGATATAGGTTAAGTCTCTCTCAGTTAAATACTTTACTATTTAAAATGAAAGTCAATTGGAATCCACTAACAGGTTTCTTCTCACTATCATTCGAATAAAGAAATTATGGTTTTCATAATTAGTGGTCTTCCCATTACTTGTTACCCAGCATTAACACAATAGACAAACTGTGGATCCTGTTATATTATTAATATGCACTTCCAATACACAAGAGAGACAAACACTTAGCAAACATGAGTATATAACTTTTCACAACTGCAGTTTTCCACTTTTACTACATTGAGAGACAAAATTAACATATGTAAGATACTGACTCACCTTCTGCGATATACAACAGGCAGTAATGTGATCATTTACTAAGCAAAACTTTATAAGCCTCAGTCTTAAGAACCTTTAATTTGAAGTTGGCAACAACACATTGATAAGCAGTTTTACTAGGAAAATTATTTTCATCAAGCATCATTAACTTTAACTCACTCTCTTGCCACATTAACTTTAACTTTCTTATTACTATGTTCAAGAGTCATTAATTAGCAAAACACACTGGTCTCTAATGTTATTTCAGTAGGGACACTCGGTAATCACTTTAGTTCAAACGGAGAGGAACCTGAGAGGTGTTATGATGAGGAGAAAAATCAAGGTAGGTACATAAATTCAGATATAAATTACCTTATATTTGAGCACACTAACACCTCCATTAAGCTGATCCTTCACTGTACATCATTGTAGCATTCCGATGCAATGAATTGCGCAATGTGGTGGCAACTGCATGTTGGTAGGTGGAATTGCAGGTAGAATTGCTGGACTCTGTCAGTTCTTGGTGGCAATGATAGATACAAATTCCAAAATAGTTCCAGCTATTTATCCATCCATCCGAGGCATTGGAAAGTAGCAGAAAAAGCCTCTCTTTGAACCAGCACAATATGCATCTTTTACATGGCAGTGCACAGTTTGGTAGCTCGTCCCTGACTCGCTCTTGTTCACGACTCGTAGCTCGTCCCTGACTGGTGGCTCGTCCCCGACTCGTAGCTCGTCCCTGACTCGCTCTTGTTCCCGACTGACTCTTGTTCCACCTTTTCTACCTAGGCCAACCACAATTTGCGCGCGCTACACAGTTCCGTTCCCGAGGGGAACCATTACACCTTTTACATACAAACTAACTAAGAACCCTAAGTGAGGATCAGCAGCTTACATAACAGCAACCAAACACATTAAATAAAACAGAACATTTGCACATATTGACATTACTACAACAAATTATTCACACAGAAATTACAATTATATATAGTAAGTTTTGTTCCCTCCAAATGGGACAAAGAATTTAAATGACAAATACACTGCATTGCATAGAATCAAATCATGACATCAAAGTTTTAACAAAGAAATGAGTATACAGTTTGTGTTATCGATTCAACCAAACACATTTACAGAAGCTCAGCGATGTAACATTAAATTAAACAAAAGCAAAATAAATCCGTACAGCATTAGAGCTATGGTGTTACACACCATACTAAAGTGAGAGGAAGTGAGAACCCACATAAGAACTCTCGTATCCAGAGAAAGGTCCACAAACTAGAGCAACATATTGGTGCAGGTTTTGCTAAGAATGGTTCGATAACAAGATGCTATATGCATTTCTTGCATGCACACGGTTGAACGAAAGCTTTCGGTATCACTCGCCAGTGAGCGATACTGCAAACGGACCAGAAACCCCTTTCATCCCCAATAAACATCACCAACCCCCGCCCCCATCCAGAAAATATTTCTACCACTTCCCTGAAGCTTTCGTTAGGGAAACTGTACTCAAATGGTTTACGACGTCAACGTCCACTGATTGTGCTTCTGCGCCCTTCTTGATGTCTTTGCTCAGCAACGCTTCATGACACGAGGAACACGTACAGGGCAGTGGATTCTATATCTCATAGTGAGGTGGTGGTGAGGTGATGGTTAAGGATGGTATAATGGCGGCCACGAAGGTATGTCTGCACATAAGAGCTGACATTTGCGGTAACTCTGCTAATCACAAGATGTTCCGATACGGTCAAAGCTAGTTCGTTCCACTGGCGGCAGTTCCCACGGGCCTGAGCGTAAAAATCGGTATGGATCAATATCTAGAACACAAAACTGTGCTACTAAGTTGAAGGCACCTCCACGGGCATGAAGGTAAAAACCACTACGGAGCACTATCTAGTCTCCAGCTTGATGCTACTGAAGTGAAGGCGGGATTGAGGTAGTAAGGCGTACGCTGGCACAATGTGACACACTGTCGTTAGTATGGGCTTGTTCCACTCTCAGATCCGTTGACATCTGCAGCTGTATCCAAGTTTTGAATCTTCAGTAAAACATAGTGACGGTTTTTGCGCACGAAACTACGGACGTTCGTATAATGAGGCAGATTGTATTGTTTCATGCAAGAACTTCATAGTATATGTAGTGCGCGTAAATCAGCCTCCTTACTTGACTAGTGACGACTGCCTGCCATTCGGAGGATTTGGGTTCGATTCCCGGTACAATGAGGGATTTTCCCTTGCTAGGAGAACTGAAACGGTGTCCGCTCAGCCTAGTGATGCCAATTGAGGAGCTACTTGAATTAAAAGTGTATAATGCAAGGCCTGGAAAGACGATAATGGCCAGGAGATGCTGTGCTAACACCATGTCCCTCAGAACCGCATCCGAAATACATCAAATGGCAGAGGATGACACAGTGGCCAGTCGGCTCCGCATGCGTCTATAGGCGTAATCGCGGAATTTAGTGTGTGTGTGTGTGTGTGTGTGTGTGTGTGTGTGTTTGTCTGCATATGAGGATGTCTGTACATTTGCGATTGTAGATGAGTGTGTACTTTTGTACAACTGCCTCTTTGTAACCGGGTATGTGTAAAATAGGTGCGATGTTTTCGAACTGTCGGTGCGTGCATTGACAGATAAAATACCATGAGATCAAAGTCACCCGGCGTATGTCCCTTAACAACATGGCTTCATGAAAAGAAGAAGGCGGAGATGTATTCCAACGGTGCGAAAGAGAGGACGGTGTGTTATATAAAATGGTTCAAATGGCTCTGTGCACTATGGGACTTAACATCTGAGATCATCACTCCCCTAGAGCTTAGACCTACTTAAACCTAACTAACCTAAGGACATCACACATATCCATGCCCGAGGCAGGATTCGAACCTGCGACCGTAGCAGTCTCGCGGTTCCAGACTGAAGCGCCCTAGAACCGCTCGGCCACAGCGGCCCTCATGGAAATGGAAAAAAGAACACATTGACACCGGTGTGTCAGACCCACCATACTTCCTCCGGACACTGCGAGAGGGTTGTACAAGCAATGATCACACGCACGGCACAGCGGACACACCAGGAACCGCGGTGTTGGCCGTCGAATGGCGCTAGCTGCGCAGCATTTGTGCACCGCCGCCGTCAGTGTCAGCCAGTTTGCCGTGGCATACGGAACTCCATCGCAGTCTTTAACACTGGTAGCATGCCGCGACAGCGTGGACGTGAATCGTATGTGCAGTTGACGGACTTTGAGCGAGGGCGTATAGTGGGCATGCGGGAGGCCGGGTGAACGTACCGCCGAATTGCTCAACACGTGGGGCGTGAGGTCTCCACAGTACATCGATGTTGTCGCCAGTGGTCGGCGGAAGGTGCACGTGCCCGTCGACCTGGGACCGGACCGAAACGACGCACGGATGCACGCCAAGACCGTAGGATCCTACGCAGTGCCGTAGGGGACCGCACCGCCACTTCCCAGCAAATTAGGGACACTGTTGCTCCTGGGGTATCGGCGAGGACCATTCGCAACCGTCTCCATGAAGCTGGGCTACGGTCCCGCACACCGTTAGGCCGTCTTCCACTCACGCCCCAACATCGTGCAGCCCGCCTCCAGTGGTGTCGCGACAGGCGTGAATGGAGGGACGAATGGAGACGTGTCGTCTTCAGCGATGAGAGTCGCTTCTCCGCATCTCGTGGTCGTGCGGTAGCGTTCTCGCTTCCCACGCCCGGGTTCCCGGGTTCGATTCCCGGCGGGGTCAGGGATTTTCTCTGCCTCGTGATGGCTGGGTGTTGTGTGCTGTCCTTAGGTTAGTTAGGTTTAAGTAGTTCTAAGTCCTAGGGGACTTATGACCACAGCAGTTGAGTCCCATAGTGCTCAGAGCCATTTGAACCATTTTTGAGAGTCGCTTCTGCCTTGGTGCCAATGATGGTCGTATGCGTGTTTGGCGCCGTGCAGGTGAGCGCCACAATCAGGACTGCATACGACCGAGGCACACAGGGCCAACACCCGGCATCATGGTGTGGGGAGCGATCTCCTACACTGGCCGTACACCACTGGTGATCGTCGAGGGGACACTGAATAGTGCACGGTACATCCAAACCGTCATCGAACCCATCGTTCTACCATTCCTAGACCGGCAAGGGAACTTGCTGTTCCAACAGGACAATGCACGTCCGCATGTATCCCGTGCCACCCAACGTGCTCTAGAAGGTGTAAGTCAACTACCCTGGCCAGCAAGATCTCCGGATCTGTCCCCCATTGAGCATGTTTGGGACTGGATGAAGCGTCGTCTCACGCGGTCTGCACGTCCAGCACGAACGCTGGTCCAACTGAGGCGCCAGGTGGAAATGGCATGGCAAGCCGTTCCACAGGACTACATCCAGCATCTCTACGATCGTCTCCATGGGAGAATAGCAGCCTGCATTGCTGCGAAAGGTGGATATACACTGTACTAGTGCCGACATTGTGCATGCTCTGTTGCCTGTGTCTATGTGCCTGTGGTTCTGTCAGTGTGATCATGTGATGTATCTGACCCCAGGAATGTGTCAATAAAGTTTCCCTTTCCTGGGACAATGAATTCACGGTATTCTTATTTCAATTTCCAGGAGTGTATATATACAGCGTGCGCATCAATATAGCGAAGGTTCGTATTGACAGGTGTATGTGACAACCGAGTGTAGAGTGTAGTATATATAAGGTACGGTAATCGATCATACATGAATCAGAGTATATCAGATTATAGTGCTTATTATAGTAGCTGATATTAACTGCATCGGCATAAAATTTTCATGCTGTTGGGCTGTCACTTTTATTGAAAACTAGCTGACCCGACAGACTTCGTCCTGTCAAAAAGATTTGTAATATGGCAGTTTTTTTGCCTACGTATTTAAAAAAATTCTCCTGAACAGAACCGTCACCCTGGTGATGGGGCGTTGTGAATAAAAAATAATTAAATAAAACATATATAAGGATTTAAAAGTAAGTAATCGCTTTATTGTTAATCATGTGAATCATAATTATTATTATTATCATTGTAGTGCTTTGTGGTATACGATGTTTTTTGTTTGATTACCTGGCGCATAGATAAACAAATCTGATGGTTTTCCAACACGGGAACAGGCAACATACAATTGACCATGTGAGAAACATGGGTTTTCTAGGTTAATACCACAAACACTTAATGATTGCCCCTGGGACTTGTTTATAGTCATAGCAAAAGCAAGCCGCACTGGAAACTGTAGTCGTTTAAACTCAAATGGCACATCAGTCGGAATCATTGGGATGCGCGGTATGAGAACATCTTCTCCTTTATACTTTCCTTTGAGTATAGTTGCTTCTATCACATTGTTTAGTAATTTTTTTATCGCTAACCGTGTACCGTTGCAAAGACGCGGTTGGTTGATATTTCGCAACATTATAACCACCGATCCAACCTTTAATTGAAGATTGTGAGGTGGCAATCCTGGCAAATCCAGCGAGTTTAAAAATTCCGGTGGATAGTTGACTACATCATCTTGATTAGTAGCCGAATCAACTGATTTATATATACTCAATTCGCCTGTAATTTGTTCTTGAATTTTGAAATTTAATTCATTTACATCTATGTTTTTTGCAGCCAGTATAGCTCGTTCGCTCAACCAATCATGGTTTCTGTAATTTTGAGAAACATCTGGAAACACCTTCTGAATAAGTTCATCTTTTGATCGAGTTAACTGACAAAAACTTTGAGGAAAGTTAATGCAGCCAGTCAACATGTCTATAGGAAATTTGCCATTACCAATGTCAATGAGTTGTTTAGAGAATATGTTTCCAGATTGGTCATTTCGCAACTCGACACGCATATTCTTGCTTAAATGAAGTACTTTGACATGTTTCCACAAATTGGAGGACTTTAGACATGCATTGAGTTCATCAGCTGGCGTTGATCGTGGAATCACTGGCAATGTTTGACGAAAATCTCCTGCTAATAAAATCATTGCACCACCAAATCGGTTATTATTGCTCCGTAGATCTTTTAAGGTTCTGTCTAAAGCCTCCAAAGATTTTTTATGTGCCATCGTGCATTCATCCCAAACAATCAATTTACATTGCTGCAAAACCTTTGCCATTGCAGAGTTCTTCGAAACGTTGCAGGTTGGAGTTTCATTGCTTTGCATATTTAATGGCAATTTTAGTGCTGAATGGGCTGTTCGACCACCTTCAAGCAAAGTTGCTGCGATTCCCGACGAAGCGAGTGCAAGTGCAATTTTATTTTGTGAGCGAATTGTTGCTAATATTAATGAAATCAAAAAAGTTTTTCCTGTACCACCAGGTGCATCTAATAAGTAAATCCCTCCAGTTTCATCATTTGTTACTTTCATAAGAGTTTCAAATACATACTTCTGTTGTTCAGTTAACAGTGGAAGATTTGTTTGAATTAATTCTTTCAAAGCGTTGAGATCATACAGTTTTTCTCGATGCAACTCTTGGTTAAAAGCGTCACGCATTGGACGATTGGGCGCGGTCAGGCCTAATTGAATTAATAGTTTGTTTGACATTATAAAGCACATGTCCTCAATTGAAATCAATGCTTCATTGTAAATTTCTTCACTGATTTGTATATTTGGATTTCCCATTCTATTCCGTATTTGATACAAAATATCATCACACATATAATCTTTGTACTTGATCCACAAATCAATTGGGTTTGATGGGAAGCATGTAGATATGATTATAGAAAACAATGTTCGTATTTGATGAGCGTGTGATGATATTACAGCATCATTGAGAGTTTGCTCCCAATGAGCGTCATTTTCAAGCAATTGCAAACGTTGACAGGCTTCTCTGTAGGATCCACACAATTCACCATGAACAGTTCGTAACTGTTGGAATGATGTTGGGCCACGTACATTGACTAATAGCAGTCGTAAATAAAAACATTCATCATTGCTTGGATGTACTGAATAAATCCGGCCAATCGCATCGGTGGAATATACATCTGTATATCCTGGAACTGGGTTTCCTTGTTTCCGTCGTATAAATCTCCTTGAGGATTGATTCCAGGTATAATATTTTGGCATTTCAGAATATAGCAATGTTTGTGCGAAATGATCGTTTTGGCATGTCTCAAAAAAACTGGTTAATGTAGTAGATGGTGGCTGAGCAGCTCTTTGTACTGCGTTCTGTGCTGTAAAATACACTCTTTGTCCATTTTCTACATGCACAGCTAAGTGAACAACAGAAGGGTGTCTCTCATGAATAGGAAAAGAAAATATTCGCCAAACTGCTTCATTACTACTGACATAGCGGCCCATTTGGTATTGGGTAACTTCATCATTGGAATTCTCTGCACCAATTCCAATCACAGCCATATCACTCCCTTTGGTTACATATTTGCAAATGTATTTAATAGATTTCACTGAATGGCAAGATTCAACGTTGATGTGTGCTTTGAATGTCTTTGATAAAATGGGTGAATATGGAACAATCCAACGATTATCTATTTCAATATCTTGTTGATTTAATTTGACAATTGTTGATTTTCCATTGTCTGCTGTCGATCTGCGACGATACAATGGATATCCATCATTACCAGTAATTGTTTCCGATATTAATGTCCGTGGATATCGTTTTGAACATTTACCATCCATCATACACGGTGAATTTTGATTAAGAGTTCCACAGGGACCATGTATCATGTTTTTGATAACTACCTCATGCAATCCAGGATCTACTTGTACATTAGGGATTTCAGCTGATATCACTGCATCAACTTCATTTGGCCTTATCTTTTCAACCAACCAAATCAAAATGTGTGCATGTGGCAATCCTCGTTTCTGCCACTCCACAGAATACATCCAGCAGCGTGTCTCACCAAACACATTATGTTTTACGATGAAATCCATTAAAGATTTCAACTTTTGTCTAAAGACTCTGGCTGTAATATCATGACGATCAATGGGTGATTGCCCAGGGAATAACTCCTGCTTGATTTCTATCCATTGCGGATTGCATGTAAATGTGATGAACAAATCTGCTGTACCGTAATGACGAACATACGACATGGCATCTTGAGCATATTCGTGCATATGCCGAGGGCTTCCGATGTATGTTGCTGGAAGAATAGTCATCCGACCGACATTCTGTGCATTTCCATCAGTATTAATCGCATCTCGAAGGTGAATATACTCTTCAGATCGGAGTTTGGTTTGATTCAACCTGATGAATGTTAATCTCTCCGTTTCAGTTTTTACATACATGTCAACAACATATTTGTGATATAATCGCCGACATTTCAATATGTGATTTTCTTCATTTTCCCGAATCATTAGGCGGTATGAATAATAGTTCATTGAACTGACTTTTTTGTTGGTTTCAGAACCTGTAAATAGATTTTCTTTTAATAACATTCAAATATAAAATTAAAATACATAATATAATGACTGAGATATTATCGCCATAGCTAAATTAATATTTTAGTTACCTGTAATGGGATTTATCATTTTTATTGAGAAATCGTAGCCATCTTCACCTTGCCAAAATATAATGGGATATTGCAGTGCATCATATGAGCGGTGTGTTTCCTTTATACGTTGTAATTGATCATTCCGACGATGTAAAACAATATCACGGGATTCCAAGTTTTCTCCAACTACAACGATAGCAACTTCATCAATAGTTGGTGCATTAAAACGTCTTGTATGTTGACCTGCAGGTGTTTCATCAGCTCTGATTACAATTTTGTGATTATCGGATGGCATCAGATCCAGGGCAGTTTTAAACAATATAATCAATTGATTGTGTTGATGAAATAAAGTTTGTAATTGTTCTACAATAGACCTCTTTACTAAATTGTTATGTGCACAACGCAGATCAATTTCTTGTGGTGAATTGCCCATAAAATAAATTTGCAGGAATTTGTTGTCGCTATCTGACACTGGTAACAGTGAACCTACTCTGTGATATATTTGCCCTTGTATCTGTAAATAAAATAAAATATTATGGTGTGGTGTAAATTAATGGATTGTCAGTGATCAAACTTAAATAATATTTGATCTTAAAAAGTATATATTTACACTCCTGGAAACTGAAATAAGAACACCGTGAATTCATTGTCCCAGGAAGGGGAAACTTTATTGACACATTCCTGGGGTCAGATATATCATATGATCCCACTGACAGAACCACAGGCACATAGACACAGGCAACAGAGCATGCACAATGTCGGCACTAGTACAGTGTATATCCACCTTTCGCAGCAATGCAGGCTGCTATTCTCCCATGGAGACGATCGTAGAGATGCTGGATGTAGTCCTGTGGAACGGCTTGCCATGCCATTTCCACCTGGCGCCTCAGTTGGACCAGCGTTCGTGCTGGACGTGCAGACCGCGTGAGACGACGCTTCATCCAGTCCCAAACATGCTGAATGGGGGACAGATCTGGAGATCTTGCTGGCCAGGGTAGTTGACTTACACCTTCTAGAGCACGTTGGGTGGCACGGGATACATGCGGACGTGCATTGTCCTGTTGGAACAGCAAGTTCCCTTGCCGGTCTAGGAATGGTAGAACGATGGGTTCGATGACGGTTTGGATGTACCGTGCACTATTCAGTGTCCCCTCGACGATCACCAGTGGTGTACGGCCAGTGTAGGAGATCGCTCCCCACACCATGATGCCGGGTGTTGGCCCTGTGTGCCTCGGTCGTATGCAGTCCTGATTGTGGCGCTCACCTGCACGGCGCCAAACACGCATACGACCATCATTGGCACCAAGGCAGAAGCGACTCTCATCGCTGAAGACGACACGTCTCCATTCGTCCCTCCATTCACGCCTGTCGCGACACCACTGGAGGCGGGCTGCACGATGTTGGGGCGTGAGCGGAAGACGGCCTAACGGTGTGCGGGACCGTAGCCCAGCTTCATGGAGACGGTTGCGAATGGTCCTCGCCGATACCCCAGGAGCAACAGTGTCCCTAATTTGCTGGGAAGTGGCGGTGCGGTCCCCTACGGCACTGCGTAGGATCCTACGGTCTTGGCGTGCATCCGTGCGTCGCTGCGGTCCGGTCCCAGGTCGACGGGCACGTGCACCTTCCGCCGACCACTGGCGACAACATCGATGTACTGTGGAGACCTCACGCCCCACGTGTTGAGCAATTCGGCGGTACGTCCACCCGGCCTCCCGCATGCCCACTATACGCCCTCGCTCAAAGTCCGTCAACTGCACATACGGTTCACGTCCACGCTGTCGCGGCATGCTACCAGTGTTAAAGACTGCGATGGAGCTCCGTATGCGACGGCAAACTGGCTGACACTGACGGCGGCGGTTCACAAATGCTGCGCAGCTAGCGCCATTCGACGGCCAACACCGCGGTTCCTGGTGTGTCCGCTGTGCCGTGCGTGTGATCATTGCTTGTACAGCCCTCTCGCAGTGTCCGGAGCAAGTATGGTGGGTCTGACACACCGGTGTCAATGTGTTCTTTTTTCCATTTCCAGGAGTGTAGTTTGAACTAATATCTATGTAATATAAAATATAATAAAAGTGTCACTGAAACTGAATCACCATATAATATGATGACTAAGTGATATATAAGTGATTAAGAAATTGAAGATTAGTGACACATCTTAACTTTTGTGACAGAAAATTTTGTTCGCTAAAATAATTATGAGTAACTGCTAAAATACATACCTTGAAAGTTGGCATAAAATTTTCCCGAACTACATTTGTTGCCCCAAATGAAGTCATTTGAAAGCAATTGTTATATTGTTGGATATGTGTCAAAAAGTGTATAGAATCTGTTCCTATTCCTGAAACCAATGAGTACAATGGTTCTGGTGGTGGGTCCAATGGTATCAATTTCACTTTACCATTTGCGCAACACAATCCATTGGCTTCGTTTTTGTATTTTAATGCCTTACAGTGTGAGCAAACCGAGTTCATAGAACCAATAACAACACATTGGTAGTTACTGTAGTCAATTGACACATCGTAACTGAAAGCAGCTCGATTCAAACTTGCGCGATTATTAGTTGAATGTCTCGCTCGCGCTTCACGCGTTTGTGATATCCGAATTCTTTCACGTTCATTTCCGTCGTCACGTTCTTGTGCCGTACGATTAGATCGGTAATTAGCTTGGTTTGTAGCATTTCTGGTTCTTCTACCTAAATTGCTTCGTCGTATAGGAGGCATATGAAATATAAATTAGTTTTTCACTAATCACGAACTAAACAAACACTAACTAAGTAAACACTCTGCACAAAACACGAATTTGTTTCGTGTATCAGTTGACAAAAGCAAACTCAGTAGATTAGGTCACAGACAACTTTTTTTTTTTTTACATTTTATATGACTTAAAGTCAAATCCTTTTAAGCCGTACGAATTGTAACGCGATTTTTGTTTGACTGATGTAATGACGTGGAAACTGATGCATTTTATCTCGCGTGCCGAAACTAATACAAAAGAAACGCGAGTTTCGGAACGCGATATTAAACTTCTCCAACTATGTATTCTGTGCTCCAACGCACACACGCACATTGTTTTGATAGATATGATCTTTGACGTTAGGAACACACCTACATTGCTTAGACAACAGTGTGTGCTTGTAATTTAATATGAACTTTATACCATAGCAATAAAGCTCAAATTGACTACGTTTTAGTTACAAATCATTTGTATAGGAAAAAGAAAAGGGCTATTTTTAGGGTTTTTCCAGCAATAATTCTAATTTTTCTCGCCGTAAAAACCATCCTTGAACTTCAACGAACATTTAAAAAAAGGATTTGGCCAAATTGGTCGAGGCGTTGTTGAGTTATGCGCTTACCAACACATTTTGCGATTCATTTTAATATGAACTTTATACCATAGCAATAAAGCTCAAATTGACTACGTTTTAGTTACAAATCATTTGTATAGGAAAAAGAAAAGGGCTATTTTTAGGGTTTTTCCAGCAATAATTCTAATTTTTCTCGCCGTAAAAACCATCCTTGAACTTCAACGAACATTTTAAAAAAAGATTTGGCCAAATTGGTCGAGGCGTTGTTGAGTTATGCGCTTACCAACACATTTTGCGATTCATTTTTATATATTAGATTTCAGAGTGGATCGTTTGACGTAGAAACCTGTTCTAAAATTCTTGTTGACAGGAGTCAGATAATATATGGACAGATCTTGAATGGTAATTGTGACGGCAGTGTACCTGCAAGAACAGGACGGGTAGTACCAGGAGACAACACCTCATAAAGCGTGTGGGAAACGTAGCTCAATCATTAAGACGATCCACAGGGGGCAACCGGGTCAGCACGAATACCAATTTATTTCTCATGTACGAAATGGTTCAAATGGCTCTGAGCACTATGGGACTTAACATCTATGGTCATCAGTCCCCTAGAACTTAGAACTACTTAAACGTAACTAACCTAAGGACAGCACACAACACCCAGCCATCACGAGGCAGAGAAAATCCCTGACCCCGCCGGGAATCGAACCCGGGAACCTGGGCGTGGGATCTCATGTACGATCAATGTTGAGTTAGGTAGCCACAACTACATTAGGGCTGCCAGATTAGCGCACTAACTATACGTGTTTTCATAAGGACATGTTTATACAACGGATTTTATAGGTAGGATGCATAAAGTACTAGAACTGTAAAAACTGCCACAGGAGTAACCTCACCGCAGCAGCAGTAGTTGCCTTGCTGCGTATCCTGAAAAGTTTTCCAAGTTTTGCAGCCCTCCGAAAACACAAGTTGCTACTGGCATAATAGAAATAATTTAACTTTGTGGCCCACACCATAATTTTTTACAGGAAAGCCATCTCAGTTCACTCTAAGCACGGTATAAGAACCGAGTAATACATTTACGCGCACACTCTAAACAAATACTCCTCAGCATCATATGACCAATATTTATTTTCGCCGGCCGAAGTGGCCGCGCGGTTCTGGCGCTGCAGTCTGGAACCGCGAGACCGCTACGGGCGCAGGTTCGAATCCTGCCTCGGGCATGGATGTGTGTGATGTCCTTAGGTTAGTTAGGTTTAAGTAGTTCTAAGTTCTAGGGGACTAATGACCTCAGCAGTTGAGTCCCATAGTGCTCAGAGCCATTTGAACCATTTGAACCATTTATTTTCGTACATAATGTCCCTCGCATTAGTTGTCACCAAAGTTGTTAGAGACAACAGCTGAAGCGGTTTGCGAATTTTCAGTGCATATATTCAGGATGATTCAGCTGTCCATACCGATGTCGTTCAATGCAACCTACATTGTTATATCTGGCCTTCATAAATCACGCTCGAAATTTTCGTATTCTGACGCTCACTACGCGCATACTATTTGTCCTATAGAAAAAAAATGAACAGGTCTTTTTGGTAGAAAATTTAATGAATTTTGTACTGGGATACGTTTTCTCTAGAGGCCGTAGTTTTCGAGTTATTCAAGAAAAACGCATAAAAATGACCTTCAGATGCACCCCCACTCAGTCCTATCGGTCACGATCTCAGGTGTCTTGTTCATGGTACTCCCTCCTACCATTGTAACACAGCATTAGCCGAGTACTTACAAAATTGTAAAACTGACGTTTGTGTAAATTTTACGTAACAATTTTCTGTATTTAACAGCGTAAAATAAACAATTACATGGTTGTATTCGTCAGAACTGTGTTTGTAAGAGCTAAGTCTGGATCGAATTGTCAACGTAATTAGTTTTAGCGTAACGTTTACAAAATTCGTCTTTGATTCATTACCCTCACGGGCTCATTTACACTAATAATGTTAACGAAATAGCTGACTATGCTGGTGGCCTAATAGCCCAGTCAATAGAGACCAAAATATGTTGAATACTGGGTTGTTGTTTTGGGGAAGGAGACCAGACAGCGAGGTCATCGGTCTCATCGGTTTAGGGAAGGACGGGGAAGGAAGTCGGCCGTGCCCTTTGAAAGGAACCATCCCGGCATTTGCCTGGAGCGATTTAGGGAAATCACGGAATTGAATACTGGGAATACTTCGGGTAGACGGAAATGTTTGTACACTGGTAGGAAGGAGTGGCATGAACAACAAACTAGATCCTGACCTGTGAAGGATGAGTGTGGGGGTGGAGGTGCGTTTAAAGGTCAATTTCGTACGTTTTTCATGAATAATTCGAAAACCGCGGGCTTCTACAAAAACGTATCCCTGTACAGAATTTTAAATTTCCCACGAGAAGGTTCCGTTCATTTTTTTCTGTAGCACTAATAATTTTCGGGTAACACGCAAGAGAATATAAAAATCTCCCTCGTGGTTTTATGAAGGCCAGATATAACACTGCACGTTGCATAAAACGACACCGTGTGTGTGCGTGTGTGTTGGTGTGTGTGCACGTGTGTGTGTGTGTGAGAGAGAGAACGTCCGCTATGTTTTGTGCATATGTGGGAGTGTTACTGTGAGTATGCGAGTGGATGGGAGTGTGCCTATTGGTGAAAGAGATAATATATTGACTCACTCTCCTTGAACTCTGACTGATGTTACGATACGGAAACATGGAAGTATTCTACTCTTACCCTTATGACAATAAAATGATGAAGTTACAATCCCCATGTAACGTGTGAGGAAATAAACAATGAAAATAAATCTTGGAAAATAAAGAGAAAAATTTGCTCTCCTAGTCAATGATGCAATAATTTGACGCACAATCTCGCAAGCTACAGTTATGCGGACTTCTGGCTACTTCATAAAGTTCTAAAGTGATAGGAAATACAGATTATGTCTAAAAATATAAAAATTTGCGAAAATACGTTATCCGGCTACTTACTGGATAGTAAGGTAGTAAGATAGTTCCTATAGCAAAGATACGGACAAATCCCTGGGGTCTTTAAGGACTAAGACACTATTTGATCGCTACATCTCTGGTCACTAACACTGCGTGCACCGAAAGAGAAATGTAGAAGAGAGGTTGAAACTATGAAAATACAGGTGACTTCTTCTTCTGAAGATTAATCTATAATGAAAAAACAACTGAAGTTGTTTCTCACAAGAGACCAAATACCATTAAATGTCAAAATAAGTTCCACTGATACGTTGTCTTATTATTTGTTTCTTCTCATCATTAAACAGACTTTTGAATGATTTAATGACATATCAGTTCCATCTATTCCACCTGACGTCTGTATCCTCAATGTCGGCTCAGCACACAACAGTATCCCACCAATGAATTAAAATATGTTAATTTACTGGCCTTCATTCCTGTTCTCATGTCAAAAATAGGTGATTCCAAATGTTTTCCAGTTCAAGATTTCATCAGTATGCACACCTAAGAACTTAGAAATTTTTGCCCTGTTTTTATCGTTTCTTTTTAGTTTACTAGATGAATAGGAAGTGCGATATTTTGGACAGTACAAAACTGGATCAGTTGTGTTTCTTTTCAGAGTTTAAAGCTAGCGTACTAAACTGTTTGAGAAGCTCAGTAATATGCCTCTACCAGTTCAAGTTTTCATCAATATGTACACCCAAAAATTTGGAGGATTCTACTGTACTTAAAGATATATGCCCATTTGCTACATCAGTTGTTGGTATGATTACCTGTTGTACAGAACTGAATGTATGGAGAGAGTCCATTTTCAGAGAACCACTTAATAATTCTTCGTAAAATATTATTTCCTAAGTCTTCTGTCTCTTTCCCTCTCACGGGAAGAACCAATTTTGCTTGTTGAATGTTATGTAGAAGATCGTTCACATATATAAAGAGTAGGAGTGGATGAAATTGAACCCTGTGGGACTCCCTTTGTGATTTCATCCCAGTCACTTTCTGACATTGTCTGAATTGTCCAGCACAACCTTTTCCTCTCTGTTAGTCGAGTATGAACCATACCAGATATGTGTAAATCCTTCAGTCCCACAAAACTTGTGTTTTTCTAAGACAGCATCGTGATCTATACAATCGAAGGGCTTTGAGAAATCACATCCAATATGAAATGGCTATATATCATTATTATGGCTTGTACTGTTTGATGAGTGAGTGTACAAATAGCATTCTCAGTCGAACAACCTTTCTGGAATCCAAACTGTGATATGCTATGTTAATTGTTCCCAGTGAAGTGTGCGAATATTCTTGGGTACATCACTTTTTCAAATATTTGGGAAAAATACGTCAGTAAGGAAATTGGGCGATGATTATTTAAGTCTGTCTTGTCACCTTTCTCATGAAGTGGTTCACTACTTGCCTAGTTTAAGGGGGGTGGGGGGGGGTGGCGTTGATGAAAAACACACACTATTTCAAAAATACACCAAATCCACAGTTTTGGAGATATGACAATGGAATTTTGCACCATGCTTTACATGAAAATAACACATTTATATATAAAATCCTTTGATTATGTATATTCAACTTTTTTAATGAAATTTGAAGTTTTATTTTCAAACAATAATGTATGTTCCTTTTTCTCAGTAACTATTCAAGAGATTTCTACAAAAATTTCTCTGTTTCATCTCTTTATATGTTGTAAGCTTCTCTCATGAGGTATTTGGAATACGTCAAATAGGAGAATTTTCATAATTTTTCAATTATAATTGCATAGGTACAATTTTAAATTCATGCAAAATTCCAAGGAATTTGCCCCGTATCTCAGCTTGCAATCAAAATTTCTTGCTCATGAGACAACGTTTATTAGGTTTACAGATATATGTGTACAAAATTTCATAATTCTAGCGTTCATAGAATCTGAGCAAAGGGTACATAAACTTTAAAAAACAAATTTTTCAGGAAACGTAATTTAAAGTTCAACCTAGCTTTTTTCCTTATGTCACTTCCTCAGAAGGCACCACATTTGTACTCTGGGTCGTCTTTCCCTCTAAGGCTTTTCTTCTGGTTTCTTGTTGTCTGTCTTCTTTCTTTTGCCAGGTCTTCAACTGACTTTTCAGCTGCAGAGACGCGCTGTAAATCTATTTTTCTCAGGATGCCTTGAGTAAAATTTCCTATCTTGAAGCCAATTCTTTGTAATATCTTCATCCTCCAGACGTTCCCGTCATTAAATACAAGAACTGAATCATAAGTTGCAATTCTGACAACTGTAGCAGATGCAAATGTGTTTTTAGTGCATCATTTCCATATGAATGAATTTAGAGACTCATTTGGATTTTGGGTTTTGCCATGAACACACTTTTTGAGAAGTGCAGGAGCGGCTAAATATGGTCTATAAAACCAACGAGTATGTATCACGGCCTTCTAGACGCATCCCGCACACGTTTGGTTGAAAGTAATTCACAAAATCGTTGTTCACTGAACTGGTATTGAAGTACTGCCTCAAAACGTGGGCGTGGCAGGGAGGCCACGTCACACTTTTAATTAATTTTCAGGCACTTCGGATGCGATTTCAACATTGAAACTTTGGGAACTTATTGTCCATGAATTGTACTAACAAATAGAAAATAAATCGAAAATAGACGTTTTTGGTCAATTTCATCAACGTCCCCCATTAACCTGTCTGGAAAAATTCCCTGTGCCAGTGATGCATTACATGTATCACTCAGGACATTAATTATTAAGTTGGAACAACGCTTCAGAACTCTACTGAAATTCCATCAACCCCACAGAGGAGCGATGCCATTCTGTGACGATTAGTATATGACATAAAGCGATCCGGACCAAACTTAACTTTTAAATCCCAGATGGGCAACCGATTCCTTTGAAAAAGACATGGCCGTTTCCCTTGCGCATTCACGTCTAATCCAAACTACTTCTTTGTCTCTGATGGTCTAGTCGTCGACGCGACTTTGGAATCTAAATTTACTTCCTTTTTATTTTAGTAGTAAGATTACACAATATACTACGCAGGAACTGAATAGTGTCACAGCTCCACCTCCACCGCGCATTTTGCTGCACTCTACTGTCCCTATGTAGACTGAGCATGGAATGCCCCATTTTCCTGTGCTATAAGTTAGCGCTGCAGAGACCTTGTGTCCCGGCGACAGCGGCAATGGCTTAAACGCCGCTCCCTGCGGCATGGGGGGGATTGCCGTGGGCAGCCCCAGAGAGAATGCCGATGCGCTGTCCGGCCGCTAAGTCCCGTTGATTTAGAGGCGGGCCTGGCGGCGGCGGCTGCGCTGATCCTGGCGGACCGTGATCGCTTTCCCAAAGGCTGAGGCGGCGCCATCCCTCTGCACGCTGTGGACTTGCCGCGAACCCGACAAGAACCCTGCGATACGTCCACGTTTCGTAAAGCTATCAGAAAATGGTCCCATAAATTACTTCTGGCAAAATGTGTATTAAGAAGGTTCAGAGATATATTGTAGAGAAATTAATTCCAAACAGAGGAATTTCGGTATTAAGTTCTAGTGTCCTTAATCTCCTGTAATAATTACACGGCTGTTTCTTAAAGGTTCGTATGGCGTGGTCATAATGAAAGTTCAAGTAGGCACAGAAGTCCATTATGAGCTGCAATTATCGCACGACAGCGAAATTTGGCAGATATGCTGATGCATTACTCTGGAACCGATTTACGCTGGGAATAACTTAGTTCCAATTTTGTTCATCAGGTGCCTTTCTAGCTCTGCCAATGGAAGAAAGACGTACAGAAATGGATTCGGAACGGGACGTGGGCAGAAAAGGTCAAACAAGTGAGAAAGGCAAAATGTTGATTTTATTGTTAATGACTGCGTACACAATTTGTTCCATATGAACACCGTAGACGTCGATGAGATGCTGCATCCGAAAAACGACGTGATCAGCAGTTGCTCTCAGCAGTTTTAGTACAATCTGTCCATTTTGTTCATGTATACTGGCCTTCATATGTGGTAGAGACCGAAAGTGTCCATGGTAAACGCGTTCTGTTAGATTCCCCAGAGACGAGAGTCACATGGATTTAGATAAGTTGATCTTGAGGCCACGCATTTGGAAAAAATCTGAAGATAAAACGTTCGTTGAAGGTTGCTTTAAGCAAATCTCCCCCTATGCCAGCAACATGAGGTTTTGCCACATCTTGCACGAAAACAGTGGTTTCCACACAGTAGCGCACGTGCAAAGCACGAATAACATGCTGCACAAGGAGGTCACAATAACGTTCAGACGTCACGATTACACGAGACAGGCCCTCTGAGTGTATTCTCTTCAAATAAAACGGACTGAGAATAAATGTGTTTGCGAGCCCACACCACACAGACTCCTAGAGCAAGTGCAATGGCTCCTCGTGGACAACACGCTGTTGAACAGTACCACTGCATGTTTTTAACCAAAATGTGTCTCGTCTCTCCAAAGAATAGTGTCCGGCCACTTGTCAAGTTTTATCCGTGCCAGAAACCGAAGAGCAAATTCAGAACGTTGCTGTGGATCATCAGGTTTCAGTTGTACCGCCTGGATCTTGTTCGGGTACTTGTGGAAACGGCAAACTGCCTTGCCGCAGTGGTAACATGCGTTCCCGTCAGATCACCGAAGATAAGCGCTGTCGAGCTTGGATGGGTGACCGCCCGGTCTGCCGAGTGCTGTTGGCAAGCGGGGTGTGCACTCAGCCCTTGTGAGAAATTTGAGCAGCTAGTTGATTTGAGAGGTAGCGGCTCCAGTCACGAAAACTGACAACGGCAGGAAAAGCGGTGTGCTTACAACACGACCCTCCATGTCTGCATCCAGTGACACCTATTGTCTGAGGGTGACATTGCGGTTGGTCAGTACCGTTACGGTCTTCCGAGACCTGTTCGAACGAACTTAAGTTTTTCCAGTTTAAAACATACTGCAAAACTTCCGTACTGTTGACTGCCAGACAAATTTTCGTGACACTGCACCGGGACTAGCATTACCCGCGGCACGTGTTGCATGGTCACTTACAGTAATAGCAACCTCGTCTGTTACTTACAATGGGATCCTTGAATAATGAAAACAAAACTAACTGCTGTATTGGAACCCACGTCCTTTATTCTTTTTAACACATGTTAGCAGTTTCGACACCCAATAGTGGAAACACACATAACAATATAGAAGAGTATGAGAGCCAGGCGACATAAATCATAGTTTATGACTAAAAAGAGGGATAAAACACATCATAAAATTACTTAATAAATATATGCTATTGTTATCAATGTTGTTGTAGTAGTGGTCTTCAGCCCAAAGACTGGTTTGATGCTGCTCTCCACGCAACTCTATCCTGTACAAGTCTCTTCATCTCCGAGTAGCTGCTGCAATCTACGTCCTTCTGAATCTGCTTACTGTATTCATCTCTTGGCATCCCTCTATGGTTTATAACCCCCGACTCCAAGCTTCCCTTCAGTACTAAATTGGTGATTCCTTGATACCTCAGAATGTGTCCTGCCAACCGATCCCTTCTTCTAGTCAGGTTTTGTCACAAATTTCTCTTCTCCACAATTCTATTCAGCAGCACCTCATTAGTTACGTGATTGACCCATCTAATCTTGAGCATTCCTCTGTAGCACCATTGTTTAGCACCGCCTGATTTAAATCGACTACATCCCCTTATTATCGTTTTGCTTTTTTTGACATTCATCTCAGATCCTCTTTTTCAAGACACTGTCCATTCCGTTCAACTGCTCTTCCAAGTCCTTTGCTGTCTCTGACAGAATTACGTCATCAGCAAACCTCAAAGTTTTTATTTCTTCTCGCTGGGCTTTAATTTCTACTCCAAATTTTTCTTTTGGTTCGTTTACTGTTTGCTCAATATAAATATTGGATAATATCAGGTATAGGCTACAATCCTGTCTCACTCCCTTCTCAACCAATGCTTCCTTTTCGCGCCGCTCGACTCTTGTAACTGCCATCTGGTTTCTGTACAAATTGTAAATAGCTTTTCGCTTTCTGTATTTTATCCCTGCCACCTTTAGAATTTCCAAGAGAGCATTCCAGTCAACAATGTCAAAAGCTTTCTCTAAGTCCACAAATGCTATAAACGTAGGTTTGCCTTTCCTGAACCTATCTTCTATGAGAAGGCGTAGGGTCAGTATCGCCTCGCGTGTTCCTACATTTCTCCTGAATCCAAACTGATCTTCCTTGAAGTCAGTTTGTAGCAGTTTTTCCATTCTTCTGTAAAGAATTTGTGTTAGTATTTCGCAACCTTGACTTATTAAACTGACAGTTCGGTAATTTTCACATTTGTCAGCCCTGCTTTCTTTGGAAATTGAATAATTATATTCTTCTTGAAGTCTGAGGATATTTCACCTGTTTCATACATCTTACTCAGCAGATGGAAGAGTTTTGTCATGGCTGGCTCTCCCAAGGCTAGCAGTAGTTCCAATGGAATGTTGTCGACTCCCGGGGCCTTGTTTCGACTTAAGTCATTTAGTGCTTTGTCAAACTCTTCATGCGGTATCTTATCACCCCTCTCATCTTCCTCTACCTCGTTTTCCGTTTCCATAATATTGTCCTCAAGTACATCTTCCTTGTTTAGACTCTCCATATACCTTTTCCACCTTCCTGCTTTCCTTCCTTTTGCTTAGGACTACTTTTCCATCTGAGCTCTTGATATTCATACAGATCGTTCTCTTTTCTCCAAACGTCTCTCCAAGTCCTGTAGGCAGCATCTATCTTGTCCATAGTGATATATGCTTCCACATCCTTACTTATCTCCTCTAGCAACTCCTACTTAGCCATTTAGACCTTCCTATGATCTCATTTTTTAGACGTTTGTATTCCCTTTCGCCTGCTTCATTTGTTGCATTTTTATATTTTCTCCTTTCCCCGATTAAATTCAGTATCTCTTGTGTTACCAAAGTGTTTGTACTAGCCCTCGTCTTTTTACCTACTTGATCCTCTGCTGCCTTAACTATTTCATCTCTCAAAACTACCCATTATTCTTCTAATGTCAACCTTCCCCCTTTCTTGTCAGTCGTTCCCCAACGTTCCCTGTGAAACTCTCTAGAACCACTGGTTCTTTCAGTTCATCCAAGTCCTATCTCTTTAAATTCCGTTTTAAATTCAGTTTTAAGCTGCTGTTCATAACCAATAAATCGTGGTGAGAGTCCTCATCTGCCCCTAGAAATGTCTTACAATTTAAAACCTGGTTCCTAAATATCTGTCTTACCATAATTTAATCAATCTGAAACCTTCCGTTGTCTCCAGGTCTCTTCCACGTATACATACTTCTTCCATTCGTCTTGAACCAATTCTTAGCTATGCTTAAATTATGCTCTGTGCAAAATTCCACCAGTCGACTTCCTCTTTCATTCCTTTCCCCCAGTCCACATTCACCTACTACTTTTCCTTCTCTTCCTTTCCCTTCCATCGAATTCCAGTCCCCCTTGACTATTAAATTTTCGTCTCCCTTATCTATCAGAATATTTATTTAGTCTCATCATACATTCCCTCAATCTCCTTCTTATCTGCGGAGCTAGTTGGCATATCACTTTGTACTGCTTTGGTGGGTGTAGGCTTCGTGTCTATCTTGGCTACAATAATACGTTCACTATGCTGTTCGTAGTAGCTTATCTGCGTTCCTATTTTTTCATTCATTATTAAACCTACTCCTGCATTATACCTATTTGATTTTGTATTTATAGACCTGAATTCGCCTGACAAGAAGTCCTGTTCCTCCTGCCACCGAACTTCACTAATTCCCTCTAGATCTAACTTTAACCTATCCATTTCCCTTTTTAAATTTTCTAACCTACCTACCCCATGACGGGATTTGACACTCCACATTCCGATCTGTAGAACGCCAGTTTTGTTTCTCCTGATAACGGCGTCCTCCTGCCGGGAGATCCGAATGAGGGACTATTTTACCTCAGGAATATTTTACCCAAGAGGATTCCACCATTATTTAACCATATAGTAGAGCTGCATTCCCTAAGGAAAAATTACGGCCGTAGTTTCCCCTTGCTTTCAGCCGTTCGCAGCATCAGCACAACAAGGCCGTTTTGGTTGACGTTACAAGGCCAGATCAGTCAATCATCCAGACTGTTGCCCCTGCAACTAGTGTAAAAGCTGCTGTCCCTCTTCAGAACCACACGTTTGTCTGATCCCTCAACAGATACCCATCCAATGTGGTTGGACCTACGGTACGGCTATCTGTAACGCTGAGGCACGCAAGCCTCCCCACCAACGGCAAGGTCGGTATCGAAATTTTATTTATTTATTCTTTCCTGCAAGACAGTGGTATATTCAGGTAGCGATGATGGAGGTGGATAGTGATAATGCATCCTTCACTGCAAAGCGGACCCCCCAAAGGCTCAATAACATTGAGATTTCGTATACAGGAGAGATGCGAAAATTCATACTCGTGCTCAAAAAACCAGCCCTCGACGATGTAAGTTGTATAAACAAGAGACAGTCATCTTGGAACACAGCATCACCGCTGACGAACAAACATCGTACCACTGAATGGACCTGATCAACCAAAATGGCCACATAATCTTTGACAGCAGTTGCGTCAGTTATAATGTGCTAATGTGCTACAGCATGCTGTAAAAACCAAACTCCGTCTGAACAGGCCTTGGAAGGCCCAACGGTACCAACAGGCCGCCGTGTCATCCTCACCCACAAGTGACACTGGATGCGGATATGGAGGGGCATGTAGTCAGCACGCCGCAGCACGCTGTAAATATCGCAATAAAATTATTCCACTTCGCTTCGAATTTGACCCGGAAATTCCACTAAAATAACGCCATTTTTCTTCGAATGCTAGCCTGAAATCGCACTAAAATTACGCCATTTCTCTTCGAATGGGGTGCTGGTATGCAAATAAACCGGACGAAACTATGTTTTTTAACGCTCTCTCTGCGATAGCTAAAAACCAGTGTCGAGTGCTCAAATGACGGTCAGCCACGCTACGATAAACTCAGAGAAGTGACGCAGCTGTCTGATCTCTCTCTGCTACACATGCTCTGCTGTGACGTCAAGCCTGCTGGCACTACTCACACCACCAGGTTAATATTTTTCTTTGAAATTCTGTGTAGCGTACTGTACAAGCGTGACGTATGAGAAATTTCTATAGGACTCCTGTTGTGACGGCAATGTGAGCGAGTGGTGTAAGTCACAGACTGCTACCTTACAAACACAGGTTCGATTCGAACTGATACCAACTTTTCTTCATTTTATTTTATTCCTCGCATTCGTAAACCGTTAATTACAAGATTTAAAAATAGTAGTTCGGTTTATATATGTAAAATAAATATATTCGATTTATCTATGATTAACACCTTTGCAAGTTAAAAGGCTATAAGCCAGAGTGTCGAAAAACAAGAGAGTATACGAGGAAATTTAGTATGAAATTGTTTTCTGTAGATGATCTGTAGAGGATCTGCTAAAGAGACCCTTTTTCAGGAAACCTTTGGACGAGAAAGGTAGATTTAAAGAGTTAGGTACTTCAAATGTAAATCTAGAAACATAAGGTCTGGATCACGGCTCACCGATTTGGCTTACGTAACACTGAAAATTTCGAAACACTTGTAAAATGTTTTGATCAGCTTCTTAATTGTCCGGAAACAATCCATAAGATCGAATACTCAGTCGCTCATGAAAATCTAGAAGAAGGTTTACTCCCAACCATCAAAGAAATTGAAGAAGTTAATAAAACCTTATAAAGCTAGTGTAGAAGACTCTATTACAGAAGGTGTTATGAAATTGTCTCTACCAAAACCAAAAAAATGAGCTAAAATAAATCTTTGAGAAAACTTGGAAAACATAAAAATTCCAAGGGCAGTGGAAGAATTCCTTTATACACCCACTGCATAAGAAACGCAATAAATAAAGTACGGCATAGCATGTGTCAGCATCCTACTTATTTAGTATTATTACCGGGATCATAAATTATATGGGGTTCATTTTGTTCTGTTGTTGATACTTTGTGACCTTGTAGACAACGTGGTCCTTTGGAGACCGTATGTAACTATTCGACGAATAATGATTCAAAGTTATGTTGAATTCGCTTTATTCGTTTTTCCCCTGAAGCAGTTTGCATTGCATTATATTTTTTCCTGAGTTGTTAGCACTTACTCTTATTTAAACTAATAGATGATACGAGCACAATTTGCTACATATACGAGTACTCTGTATTCCGCTTTCATTGTAACTGTTATTCAGACAAGCTGCCGCCGACAAGAATAGATTTAACTTTTTTACATGAGTTTTGCAGTTAGTGTTATGTTGATTTATGCTGCTGAGAACTTCGAGGATTCCCAGCTGATCCAGAACATGTTCTTATTGACTACTGTCAATAATGTTTATTGTGTACTGGTGTTTGACTACACAACGTGTAGGTTTACATCGGTATTCCAATCTTTCTTTCTGTCTGTAAGAGAGGATGATGATTGACTTTCACGTCGTACTAGGAGTGTGTCTGTTGATAATACTTTTGCATTCACTTGAATGTATGTTTCAGATCCCCATATTGAATGTTGCGCTATCCAAGTCTTTCATACTTCCGAATGTGTCATCAACTTCAGTCACAACACGTTATTGTTTGTTCACGCGCAAAAAAGGGGGAGGGGGAGTATTATGAAGGCATTCAAGCTGAAGTCAAACTAGTTATGCACTCAGCTGATGTTCAAAAAGAAGTAGAAGGGTTTTAAGGTTGCAACGCCAAAAGACTGTAGGGAAATGCAGAAAGACCTGCTGAGTATCTACGATTGTTGCAAGGCTGGCAGCACACCCTGAACGTAAACAAATGTAAGGTACTGAGCACAAATAGGGGAAGAGATCCACTACTGTTCGACTACACTACTAGTGACAAATCACTGGAAATACCTAGGAGCAACTGTCTGGAGCGACCTAAAGTGGAATGACCACATTCAACAAATAGCAGTAAAAGCAGATCCCAGACTGAAGTTCGTCTTGGGCCTTTGCCAAACACGATTAATACACAGAAGCTCCAAAGAAACGGGTACAGGCATGCGTATTCAATTACAGAGATATGTGAACAGGCAAAACAAGCGCAGTTGCTATATCGGTTGTTGCTGCTACAATGGCAGGTTGTCAAGATTTGAGTTTGAACTTGGTGTTATAGACGACGCACGAGCGATGGGACACAGCATCTCAGAGGTAGCGATGAAGTGGGGATTTTCCCGTACAACCATTTCACGAATATACCTCGAATATCAAGAATTCTGTAAAACATTAAAATCTCCGACAAAACTGTGGCCGGAAAAAGATCTTGCAGGAGCTGGACCAATGACAACTGAAGAGAATAGTTCAACGTGACAGAAGTGCAAACCTTCCGCAAATTGCTGCAGATTTCAATGCTGGGCCATCATCAAGTGTCAGCATGCGAACCATTCAACGAAACATCATCTATATGGGCTTTCGGAACCGAAGGCCCACTCGTGTACCCTTGACGACTCCACGACACAAAGCTTTACGCGTCGTCTGGGCCCGTCAACACCAACATTGGACTGTTGATGACTGGAAACATGTTGCCTGGTCGAACGAGTCTCGTTTAAAATTGTATCGAGCGGATTGGCTACGGATTGGAGAAACCTTATGAATCCATGGACCCTGCATGTCATCAGGGGACTGTTCAAGCTGATGGATGCTCTGTAATGGCGTGGTGAGTGTGCAGTTGGGGTGATATGGGACCCCTGATACGTCTGGATACGACTTTGACAGGTGACACGTACTAAGCATCGTGTCTGGCCACCTGCATCCATTGAAGTCCATGGCCACCTGCATCCATTCATGTCAATTGTGCATTCCGACGGACTTGGGCAATTCCAGCAGGACAATGAGATACCCCACACGTCCAGAATTGCTACAGAGTGGCTCCAGCAACACTCTTCTCAGTTTAAACAATTCCGCTGGCCAGCAGACTCCCCAGACATGTACATTATTGAGCATATCTGGGATGCCTTGCAATGTGCTGTTCAGGAGAAGTCTCCACCACATCGTACTCTTACGGATTTATGGACAGCCCTGCAGGATTCATGGTGTCAGTTCCCTCCAGCACTACTTCAGAATTAGTAGAGTCCAAACCACATCATGCTGCGGCACTTCTGCGTGCTCGCGGGAGCCCTACACGACACTAGGCAGTTGTACCAGTTTCTTCGGCTCGTTGCATTTGGTTGAACCAAGAGCGGCGCGTTTCGTCACGAAATCCTAAAATCGGCGCGATAGTGTTACAGGGAAGCTCGACAAACTCCGGTGGCAAGCGCTATGAGAGAGACATTGTGCATCTCGGATAGGGTTATTGTTGAAATTTCGAGAGAACACTTACCGAGAAATTAGTTGCTCACTCGTACGCCGCGTCAGAAAAGTTAGGCGTTGAATAGAGCTTTACCAGCAATCATTCTTCCCGCGTACATTCGTGAACGGAATAAGGAAGGGAACAAACGATAGTGATACGAGGTATACCCGCAGCAATGCACAGGAAGGTGGTTTATAGAGTGTAGATGCAGAACACCTTTCGGAAGTCTGTGACGACGAAATCTATCTTTTCGCCTGCATATAAAGTTCTCAAGTAGTCGTATACAATCTGTTACACTCAAAGTGGTTTCCCCTGATTATAAATGAGGTGCGTCCATATGACTTGCAGTACCTAAAGTAGCTGGTGGTTAAATTATAGTGCAGCTACTCACACAGGTCCAATGTGGGAATTCGTCTCTTTCGTAATCTTTTTCATCTGGAAACATTTCTTTAAATCTTTCTTGCATTCACTGCGCCAGATCTGCACCTGCAGGCCAAAATTAGAACTAATTTTTTCCAACGTAAGTCCGTTCCGCATTAACGTATGAGCGTATCTACCAAGTTTGCCTGCCATATGATAACTACAGTCCACATTGCATGTCTGTGAGTAGTTGCACTGTAATTATAACCAGCGATATATTGAAAATAAAGGTGATAAAACTTCGTCACATTTCTGATTTTATGCATACCTTTACCGGATCAACCTCCAGACGTTCTCGTGTCAAAAACAAGTGTCTGCACTGGAAGATTCTTTGCCACGCCTGACTGCTGTGGGTGGGAGCCTACGGAAGGCAGCGGTGGGTGCCGCCGACGCGGCGTGCCTGCGAAAGTAATTACCTCGGCCGCGCGTCATTAATATGAGCGGCTGGCCCAGGCGTAATTAGTTGTCAGAAGGCTGCGGCCCGGCACCCGGCCCCCGTTCGCGGCCACCTGTTTGTTAATTGGCGCCGAGCCACCGCAGAGGAGCATCTGTCTCCTGCGCGCCGACCGGCAATTTGCTCTCTGCCGACGACAAGCACTGCGCCCGGTCCACAAAGCGATACCCCTGCCTTCCGCCGGAGTAGCCTCCTCCGATAACGACCACGCTATAGCGGAACCGCGTTAATGTCTGCCACCGCGAGGCCAACTCGCTTACTTCGCTGCTACAGTTCGAGAGCAGTAGAAGTCCTCGCCACCCGACTGTCCTACGTTTCAAATGTACATGCAGTTGTGGTGGTACACCTCTTTTGCCCTAGACTTCCTAGCAAGTGGCAGCAAAACAACGCTATTTCATGCCGTCTGACTTTGGAGGCATCTGACTCGAACAGTTTGTACATCGACCAATCAAACTTTATTAGAGAGGCCACACCACAATAGTCAGAAGCCCAAATTTGATTAATGCAATTGACAGAAAATATCGCAACACTAAAAAAAAAAAAAAAATATTACCGAGCGAGGTGGCGCAGTGGCTAGCACACTGGACTCGCACTCGGGAGGACGACGGTTCAATCCCGCGTCCGACCATTCTGATTTAGGTTTTCCGTGATTTCCCTAAATCGCTCCAGGCAAATGCCGGGATGGTTCCTTTCAAAGGGCACGGCCGACTTCTTTCCCTGTCCTTCCCTAATCCGATGAGACCGATGACCTTGCTGTCTGGTCTCCTTCCCCGAACAACCCAACCCCAACTAAAAAATTATTAACGTAGAGTAATGAAATTTCAGGAATACATTTGGGTAGGTAACATATTTAACTGATTAACATTGCAAGATCGCAAGTTAATATAAGCGCGAGTTAAGCCATTCAAAATGTGAAATGTAGTACATATTAGTCTGTGTAAACGCCGAAGTGTTCATTGCAAGTTTGCACGCATTGCGCTGTACTCGTACCTGATGTCAGTTTCTGGTTCAAAAAAATGGCTGAGCGCCTAGAACCGCTAGACCACCGCGGCCGGCTCAGTTTCTGGGATGGAGCTCTATGCCTGTCCCAGTTGATGGAGAGACGATTAACGCTGTTTGTGGACCACACTATATGTGTCTTCCGATGATGTCCCATAAGTGCTCGATTGGAGACAGAGCTGGTGCTCAAGCAGGCAAAGGAAACGTGTCGACACTCTGTAGAATATATTGGGTTACGACAGCGGTATATGGAGGGCATTAATCTGTTGGAAAACAACGCCTGGAATGCCGTTCAGAATGGCAGCTCAACAGGTTGAATCATTACAGTGACTTACAAATTTGTAGTCAGGGTGCGTGGGATAGCCACTTGAGTGCTCCTGCTGTCATACGAAATCACACCCCAGATCACAGCCCTGGTGTAGGCCCCTGTGTCTAGGATGCAAACAGGTTGGTTGCAGGCCATCAACTGGTCTCCTCTTAACCAACACACGCCTGTCATTGGCCCCGATGTAGAACCACCTCTCGTAGGAAAACAAAATAGACCTCCACCTTGCCCTCCAATGAGGGCTTGACACCACTAAAATCGCAAATGGTGGTGGTTTGGGATTAGCATAATGCACGCTATAGGGCGTCTGTCTCGAATCTATCCCTGCAACAACCGATTTATAATAATTCGTTGTGTCACTGTGGTGCCAACTGCTACCTGCTGCAGATGCACGGTACGACGAAGTCATACGTCGAATACGACGGTCTTCCTTCTCGGTAGTGCCACATAGTCGTCCGCAGCTCGATCTCTTTGCGACAGTACATTATCGTGACCATCGCTGCCAGTGATCACGTACAGTGGCTACATCCCTCCCAATCTTTCTGAAATATCACAGAAGAAACATCCAGATTCTGGCAACCCCATTACACGACTTTGTTCAGTATCAGTGAGATATTGACAATGGCGCCTTTGTCACCTGTAAGGCATTCTTGACTAACATCAACTCACCACGTCCAATTTCAAACGTAACGAACGCTCACGACCGTTGCAGCGTGTATTAATAGCGCCAACCTGATCTGCACCCTCATAGTGGCGCTACTAGGACCATTCTTATGCGACTGGCGCGAAATTGGAAGACGCATCATCTTTCAGATATACACTACTCGCCATGAAAATTGCTACACCACGAAGATGACGTCCTACAGACGCGAAATTTAACCGACAGGAAGAAGATGCTGTGATATGCAAATGATTAGCTTTTCAGAGCATTCACACAAGGTTGGTGCCGGTGGCTACACCTACAACGAACTGACATGACGAAAGTTTCTAACCGATTTCTCATACACAAACATCAGTTGACCGGCGTCGCCTGGTGGAACGCTGTTGTGATGGCTCGTGCAAGGAGGAGAAATGCGTACCATCACGTTTCCGACTTTGATAAAGTTCCGGTTTATCGTATCGTGACTTTGCTGCTCGCGTTGGTCGAGATCCAATGACTGTTAGCAGAATAAGGAATCGGTGGGTTCGGGAGGGTAATACGGAACGCCGTGCTGGATCAAAACGGCCTCGTATCACTAGAAGTCTAGATGACAGGCATCTTATCCGCACGGCTGTAACGGATCGTGCAGCCACGTCTCGATCCCTGAGTCAACAGATGGCGACGTTTGCAAGACAATAACCATCTGCACGAACAGTTCGACGACGTTTGCAGCAGCATGGCCTATCAGCTCGGCGACCATAGCTGCGGTTACCACTGACGCTGCATCACAGACAGGAGCGCCTGCGATGGTGTACTCAACGACGAATCTGGGTGCACGAATGGCAAAACGTTATTTTTTCGGATGAATCCAGGTTCTGCTTACAGCATCATGATGGCCGCGACCGTGTTTGGTGACATCGCGGTGAACACACATTGGAAGCGTGTATTCGTCATCGTCATACAGACGTATCACCCGGCGTGATGGAATGGGGTGCCACTGGTTACACGTCTCGGTCACCTTTTGTTCGCATTGACGGCACTTTGAACAGTGGACGTTACATTTCAGATGTGTTACGACCCGTGACTCTACCCTTCATTCGATCACTGCGAAACCCTATATTTCAGCAGGATAATGCACGACAGAAAATGTTCGACTGCTGCCCTGGCCAGCATATTCTCCAGATCTCTCACCAATTGAAAACGTCTGGTCAATGGTGGCCGAGTAACTGTCTCGTCACAATACGCTAGCCACTACTCTTGATGAACTGTGGTATCGTGTTGAAGCTGCATGGGCAGCTGTACCTGTACACACCATGCAAGCTCTGTTTGACTCAATACCCACGCGTATCAAGGCCGTTATTACGGCCAGAGGTGGCTGTTCTGGGTACTGATTTCATCAGGATCTATGCACCCCAGTTGCCTGAAAATGTAATCACATGTCAGTCCTAGTATAATATATTTGTCCAATGAATACCCGTTTATCATCTGCATTTCTTCTTGGTGTAGCAATTTTAATGGCCAGTAGTGTAGAAAGAAGCTCACCAACTTTCGTTTATGTCGCTTAACTCCTTCTATCTCTTGCGATTTTTTCTGCCAGTATATCTGACATGCATTCTGCATTTAAGATTTACAAGCAAACAGGACAACTAATATTTGTGGTGTCACCGCCAGACACCACACTTGCTAGGTGGTAACTTAAATCGGCCGCGGTCCTGTAGTACATGTTGGACCCGCGTGTCGCCACTGTGTAATCGCAAACCTAGCGCCACCACATGGCAGGTCACAAGACACGGACATGACCTCGCCCCAGTTGTACGGACGACATAGCTTGCGACCAGACGTACGAAGCTTTCCTCTCATTTGCCGAGAGACAGATTGAATAGCCTTCAGCTAGTCCATAGCTACTACCTAGCAAGGCGCCATTTGTATCAGTGCTTATAGCTAACGAATATTCAAGAGAGATGTATTCCAAGGATTCATTAAAGTTAAGTATAAAAGAAGCTCCCTTCTTTTCTTTATAGTTTTCATCCAGTATCCTGTTTCAGACTTCACGCCCGTCTGCGTTAGTTTAGCGTGCACCTAGCTACCTCATTGTGTCTATGCTGTAGGAGCTAGACACAACATTATTTGGCGCCGAGGAGTGATGCCGCGCCCACGTTGCTTTACTTGATTGTACTTTGCTCTGATTTGCTTGTGTCATGGCTTCGCCACAATCTCCAGATGTACTGTCCGAATTTTTTCGCTTGCAGAATCAGCAGACGCAGGCGTTATTGGAAGCCCTTGGACAGCTCGTCCAGGGTCAACGTGCGCTGCAAACCGATGCGGCAGCCGCCGCTTCTTCGCTACCGCTGCCACAAAACGCTGTTGCACCTCCCTTTCGGCCATACGTGGCGGCCGATGAGACCTGGCAAGAGTGGTCTCGCCAGTTCAACTTTCACCTAGCAGCATACAGAATTCAAGGTAATGAGCGGCAGCCGTTTTTGCTTTCTTGTGTAGGTGTGTCTACCTACCGTGTGATAGTGAACTTGTTTCCCCGACGCGACGTAGCAACTCTGTCCTATGAAGAAATTTTGTCTGCTTTAGATGCCTATTTCAAAGAAACAGTAAATGTAGTTGCAAAACGGTATACGTTCTTTCGTACAAAACGTACGGCCGGTCAGACTAATAGGGAGTGGGTAGCAACTTTGCAAGGACTTACTAGAGACTGCGCGTTTGCCTGTGAATGTGGCCTCCCATATTCCGATACTATGGTGCGTGATGCAATAGCACAGAACGTTTCTGATGTTCGCATAAGGGAACAGATTTTGAAACTAGTTAATCCCTCCCTTCAACAAGTGATAGACATATTGGATAGGCAAGACACACTTGACTTTGCTCAGGACTCATTTGAAACTTCGCCAGCCGTGTGTCACATTAACCGGCCCGCCGGCCGCGCTGCCCGGGACGCTACACGGCCCTCGCGCCTGTCCGCACAGCAGCGGCAGCCTAGCTCGCAAACACGTGCGCCGCGTAAGCAAGCAAATGCAGTAAAATCATGCCCGCGGTGTGCAACTAGCCATTCGCGTGAAAATTGCCCGTCACGCCAAGCTATTTGCTTTTACTGTCACAAGAAGGGACATGTTCAAAGTGTTTGCCAGAAAAAGCTTCGATCAGACAATCACAAAAATTCCAGGCCTTTTGCTTCGCGCCGGAATCGAACCCAGGACAATCGGGCTCGTGGACCTTCGCCCATGGACGTTCATGTAGTTCATTCCCACCCGTCCAGTGACACTTTAGCTAACAGTGACTGTGTTCGTCCCACCAAAAGTGTGCGTCGACGTCGCCGGAAATCCCGTAAAGTCGCAAGTGCTTCTGTACCTGTATCAGTTCAAATTGCACGTGACAGTCGCTCTTGTCGTCAGCAGGACAATAAACTTTTTGTAGACTTAGACTTTGAAGGAAAAGTGATCCCTTTCCAGCTCGATACCGGAGCTGCAGTTTCATTGCTCAATCACGACACGTACAAACAACTGGGCCAACCGCCATTGCGTGCCGCAAATGTTAAGTTAACTAGTTACTCAGGACAGCAGATCCCTGTGTTAGGACAGTGCAGCCTTCTTGCAACATACAAGGGACAAACAAAACTTGTATCATTTTACGTTCTTCGTTCTTCTACTGCAGTGAACTTGTTTGGTTTAGATTTGTTTCAATTGTTTAATTTGTCTATAGTAAATCAGGTCCTATCAGTGAATCAGACTGTGCCTTCCGCCAGTGTTTCTAGTCTTTGTGAAGAATTTGCAGACATTTTTGCACCGGGCCTTGGTTGCGCTAAGAACTATGCTGCACATTTGGAACTGAAAGACAACGCGCAACCGAAATTTTTCAGAGCGCGCAATGTTCCCCACGCATTGCGTGATGAGGTCGCAAGAACATTGCACGATTTAGAATCTCAAGGTGTAATTGAACGTGTGCAGGCTTCTCTCTGGGCATCACCCTTAGTAATTTTGCCAAAACCTTCCGGAAAATTGAGACTTTGTGTGGACTTCAAGGCCACTGTGAATCCCCAACTTGTGACTGCTACTTTTCCTTTGCCCCGCCCGGAAGATCTTTTTGACAAACTGTGCCCGGGAAAATATTTTTCCAAATTGGACCTAGCAGATGCGTACTTGCAAATACCTGTGGACGAAGAATCCCAGCGCGTCTTCGTGGTTAACACGCATCTTGGCTTGTATCGCTTCAAAAGACTGCCATTCGGGTGTGCATCCGCCCCTGCTTTGTTTCAGCAATATTTACAAACTGTGTGTGCGTCGGTCCCTACTGCTGCGAACTATCTGGACGATATTGTGATCTCAGGAAAGACAGAAGCCGAACATTTGCAAAATCTCCGAACATTATTTCAGGTCTTGCGTCAGAATGGTCTTCGTTTGAGGAAGGACAAATGTGTGTTTTTTGCTCGGGACTTACCCTACCTGGGGCATGTCATAAATGCCCAAGGTATACATCCGAGTCCAGAGCACCTCCGTGCCATACAGGATTTACCTGCTCCGCAGAATTTGAAACAGCTACAGTGTGCTGGGTAAAATTAATTATTATCATAAATTTTTGCGCAATGCTTCTTCCATTTCAGCTCCGCTTCATCGTTTACGCCGTAAAGGTGTTCCGTTCGTCTGGACGACGGAATGCGAACGCGCCTTTCGCCAGTTGAAATCGGCGTTACTTTCAAATACTTGCCTTACGCCTTTCGATCCCCAGAAACCCCTTTTGTTGATGGTAGATGCATCGGATTTCGGGATCGGTGCTGTGCTTGCGCACAAGGATGGCTCGCATGATCGCCCTATTGCCTTTGCGTCCAAATTGCTCTCATCTGCGCAAAGAAATTATTCACAAATAGAGAATGAAGCTTTAGCTCTCGTGTTTGGTGTTACCAAGTTCCATGACTTCTTGTATGGTCGTCACTTTACCATCATCACGGACCACAAACCTTTGACATCGCTTTTTCATCCGAACAAGCCTGTACCTCCACGTACAGCGCAGAAATTCATTCGCTGGTCACTTTTTCTCTCGCAGTACCGCTACGATATCTTGTATCGGTCCACTGCTAAGCACGGAAACGCTGATGCGTTGTCCCGTTTGCCTGTTGCTGAGGATAAAGCATTCGATTCTTCCGAACTTGCTTGCATGTTCATTGATTCGGAAACCGATGACGTGGTCGAATCGTTTCCGATTGATTTTCGTCGTGTAGCTACAGCCACAGCTGCTGACCCTGTCCTTGCTACTGTCTTGCGTTTTGTTGCTACGCAATGGCCCTTGTCAAAGTCACGGATCGAAGATCCTTTGGTTCGCCGTTTTTTTGCTCACAAGGAGAGACTTTTTGTACGGCGTGGTGTTTTGTTGTTGCGTTCGGATAATGATCAATCCCGAGTCGTGGTCCCACGTTCGTTCCAGTCCTCTGTCTTACGGCTTCTTCACCAAGGACATTGGGGTATAGTGCGTACGAAACAACTTGCTCGTCAGCACTGTACTTGGTTCGGAATCGATGCTGCGATTACGAATATGTGCTCCTCTTGCGTGGCGTGTGCCGAACAACAATCCGCACCGCCGCGGAAATTCTTTGCATGGCCGAAAGCCACTTTCCCTTGGCAACGCTTGCACATCGATTTTGCTGGTCCATTCTGGAATGCTCGATGGTTGGTTGTGGTCGATGCTTTCAGTAATTTTCCTTTTGTTGTCCGGATGTCTTCCACGACGTCTTCTGCCACAATCCAAGCCTTGTCTGCTATCTTTTGCATTGAAGGTCTTCCGCAGACTATTGTTTCCGACAATGGCCCACAATTCCTGTCCGCAGAATTTCAGTCATTCTGCAAGGCCAATGGTATTCAACATCTGACGTCCGCGCCGTTTTCGCCTCAGTCAAACGGTGCCGCTGAACGATTGGTCCGGACTTTCAAGTCACAGATGTTGAAATTGAAAGAATCGCATTCTCGGGAGGATGCTTTGTTACTCTTTTTGTCATCGTATCGCTCTCAGCCCCGCGATGGTCGCTCGCCGGCTGAATTGCTCCATGGTCGTCCTCATCGCACCCTGATGTCTTTGCTGCATCTGCCACATCAGGTTCCTGTGCAGCGGCGGACTCCTGCTTTTGCTCCTGGCGACGTTGTCTATTATCGCAACTATCGCGGTTCACAGCGTTGGCTCGCAGGGCGCATTCTTCGCTGCCTCGGCCGCGCGATGTATTTGGTTTTGGGGGCCTCTGGTGAGGTGCGTCGGCATCTCAATCAGCTGCGCCTCTGTCGTCGCCAGGGTTCTGCCGCTCCCCGTCTGCTTTCAGCGACGGAGCCGTCAGGTCAGCGCCTTGGGGACCCATCTACTGGCTCGCCTCATCCCCAGGTGTTACCGACGCTGCCTTCCATTTTGCCCCATGGCGTCGCGCCGCCGCCGCAGCAGCCGCCGCCGGCGCCGCCGGCGCCGCCAGCAGTGGACGCTTCGCTGCAGCCGCCACGCGCCTCCCTGGGTCACGCGCCGCCGCTCGCTTCCCGTGACCAGCTGTCCTCCGCCATGGACCTCTTGCCCGCTCCGGACCAGATGTCGTCATCGCGCGTCGGATTCCCCGACGCAATGGAGGTCGACCCTTCGGCCCCTCTTGTATCATTACGTGCGCATACACCGCATGTTGACGTGCACCCTGGACTAGGTTTGCAGGCGTTTCCTAGCTCCCCTCGGACCGAATGGCCGGGTGCGGGTGGCACAGCCTCGCCTGTTGTTAGGCTCCCCACCTCATCGCATACGTCAACATGGGGTCCTCCCCACGGCGGGCGGACGCCTTATCTCACGACCGTTCGCCGATTTGCGGGGGAGGAATGTGGTGTTACCGCCAGACACCACACTTGCTAGGTGGTAACTTAAATCGGCCGCGGTCCTGTAGTACATGTTGGACCCGCGTGTCGCCACTGTGTAATCGCAAACCTAGCGCCACCACATGGCAGGTCACAAGACACGGACATGACCTCGCCCCAGTTGTACGGACGACATAGCTTGCGACCAGACGTACGAAGCTTTCCTCTCATTTGCCGAGAGACAGATTGAATAGCCTTCAGCTAGTCCATAGCTACTACCTAGCAAGGCGCCATTTGTATCAGTGCTTATAGCTAACGAATATTCAAGAGAGATGTATTCCAAGGATTCATTAAAGTTAAGTATAAAAGAAGCTCCCTTCTTTTCTTTATAGTTTTCATCCAGTATCCTGTTTCAGACTTCACGCCCGTCTGCGTTAGTTTAGCGTGCACCTAGCTACCTCATTGTGTCTATGCTGTAGGAGCTAGACACAACAATATTAATCACACAAATTGAGGGTAAAGAGTGCACTAGTATTCAATACTAGGTTTTACGTGTGATCAGCATCAATTAAAAATAAGAAGTTTCAAAATTATACCCACGCAGCCACTATACGTTTGAGACGAACAAGAAAAAGCAATATTAGCAATGAGCAGCGACATTCAGAGGTTTTGTGATCGTTTAGTTACAATATGCTTGTGTTCAGTAACGTACTGTGCAAATGCAGTTTTGTTATCCGGATGTGTATGGTTCCTAAACCTAATATTAAATTTTCTGCCTATCTGTAGAATATAAAATTTCTCACAATAATCAAAATGTATTTAATACACGCCCGAATTTGAAAATTTACACTGGGTGACAGTTACTAAGGAAACACTAATACTTGCTAAGGAACAACTGTCAGTGGCTACAGAACAACAGACAATTGCTATGGAATCAATGATAGTGAAAGAAAATGAAGAGGGGGACGTGTTCACTGCAGCAAAGTCTGTGCAAAGTCTGTATGCATTCGACATTTCATGCAGTACAGCGTTTCACGATGGTTGTTGTGGATCCCATCAGTGCGACATTTCGTGTGGTACAGCATCACATCTGCAAGACATCATTTGAATCTTACGATCGTGGGCGAGCAGTCGGACGGCTCGAAGCCACTCAAAGTGTCATTACTGTGGCCACAGTAATGGGTGTGTCCAAAAGTGTCACTTCGTGATAAAAAAGGCAGCTGAAGGTGAAAATTCTATGCGACAACATACTGGTGAGCGTAGACGGACCACCACTCCACAAGAGGATCGGTACGTGGCCATGGTGGCGTTAGCGAGCAGACATCTCGCTCCTAGGCAGATCGCTGCAAACCATGCAGCTGCTGCCGGTACACGTGTCTCCGACAGAAACATTTCGCGGCGATTAAATCAGGCTGGTTTGTATCCTCGGAAGCATGTTACATACATCCCATTTCAAACACGCCCTCGTCGAGGAAGAGTTCGTTGGTGTATGTAGGATGTTGGTTGGGGCCAGAAACAGTGATCGAGAGTGATATATCCCGCTTCACTGTGGCAAGTGATTTTGGCTACCGGTTAGTGTGGAGAGACAGAGGAACACGTTAAACACCACAGAATGTTTATCAACGTCTTCAGTATGATCTAAGCGTTATGGCGTCGGCCGGCATTTTGCACAGTGGCCGAATGCCGCTGCATATCTTTACGCGAGGTGCATTTACGGCACAGCGGTACTGCAGGGAGATTATTCTCAGTCGTGTCCGTCTGTTTAAGGGTGCTATAGGTTCCGAATTTCTGTTGGCAGACGATAATGCCCGATCACACAGTACTGCTGAAGTGTCGGACTTACCAGAAGGTGTGGATATTGAACGTATGAAGTGGCCTGTGTACTCCCCGGTCCTAAATCCTACAGGGCATATCTTGGATGCTCTTGGTATACCTGCTTCTCAACGAACATCCCATCCGAATCGTGCAAAGACTGAAAACCGCTTTGAGAGAGGAGTTGTACAGTATCCCCTAAGAATTCCTCAGCAATTTTGTAGCCAGTATGAATAACAGGTGCAAGTCCATTAGTGAGCGAGGATGGCATATACTTACCTTACTGAGAGTCCGATATCGAGCTTTATGTTGGGAGTCTGATCTGTGTCAAACACGAACGCTGTTTATGTCTGTTATCCTGCTTCCCCATGTGGTGAAATCTGTACCACTTTTCATTATGGATGTACAACTCCTCCATTACGTATGGACTGTGATTCATGTTGTCCGTCATTGCCTGTGATTATTCCTGTCCAACAATGTGTGTGTTCCTGAGCAATTCAAAATGGTTCAAATGGCTCTGAGCACTATGGGACTTAACAGCCATGGTCATCAGTCCCCCAGAACTTAGAACTACTTAAACCTAACTAACCTAAGGACATCACACAACACCCAGTCATCACGAGGCAGAGAAAATCCCTGACCCCGCCGGGAATCGAACCTGGAAACCCGGGCGTGGGAAGCGAGAACGCTACCACACGACCACGAGCTGCGGACCCTGAGCAATTGTCATGCAGTGTTTTACTTTTGTTATCTTCTTTGTGTCTAAGCCGCAGTTTCAGTGTATTACTCATCTGAAAGCCACACCTACGGTTCTGCGCTTCAGTTGCTTCTGGGGCTGTTGACGAATGAGGTAGAACAGTGCTTAGCACACTGAACTCGCATTCGGGAGAACGCCATTTCAAATCTGCATCCGGCCTTTACTCTGATTCCGCTAAATTGTAAGTGCCAGGATAGTCTCTTTCCAAGGACACTATCGATTTCCTTCCCCAACCTTGTAACAATCCGAACTTGTGCTCCGCCTATAATGATCTCGACGTTCCGTGACGTAAGCTCTAGTCTTCCGCCGGCCGGTGTGGCCGAGCGGTTTTAGGCGCTTCAGTCTGGGACCGTGCGACTGCTACGGTCGCAGGTTCGAATCATGCCTCGGGCATGGATGGGTGTGATGTCCTTAGGTTAGTTAGGTTTAAGTAGTTCTAAGTTCTAGGGGACTGATGACCTGAGATGTTAAGTTCCATAGTGCTCAGAGCCATTTGAACCATCTAGTCTTCCTTCCTTCCTTCCTTCTCTAGCTGTTGAGAAATTTTTCCATTATACATCGTCCGAAGAACGTTTTTCTTACTTTTCATTGTTTATGTGCTCTTCAGTGTTTCTGTTCTTCTTGTCCTTTAGCTTACTGTATGGTCCCATGACAAACCTCTTTGTGTACGGATATTTCTTTCAAAACGTTTAGTTCTTCAGGTATTTTTTGGCTGTCAAATGGCAAGCGAATGAGTCGGTAAATCATGAAAGTAAGAAAGTCTCTTTCAAATCACACTGAATGACAGGATTTAGCATGAATAGTGTTATCGGTGCACGTAGGTTCTCTACAAATGCTGAACGTACGTCTATGGTTAGTTTTAATGGCTGTCAGGTCTACATAGTTGATAGAAATATTTTCTCTATTTCGTTGGTAATCGACATTGTGCTCCTGAAAATAGTTTACCATTCGACTACGTGCGTGTTTCACAAGCAATACACTACACATTAATGTCAGTATTTGTCATAACAAACTTGATTCACGCACACGATGGTTCTGCTGCACTTCACTTAACTTCTGCGAAAGCGCATGAAGTAGTCGACCACGAATGTCTTGCCTCGACAACACGAGTTTCCGTCGAGAATAGGGTAAACACCACGGAACCATTGCCTCGGCAGCGCGAGTTTGCCCCCGAGTGGAGGCCCATTCAACGGCCGGAACAACGTTACAACAGTCCCCATATTCAACAACTTTTACACTGTTATTTCTTGTCAGATCTACAAAAGAGTAACATCACTGAGTATGTCTTAACAAGATTTGTTATTCTAGCGGGAAAAATAGCTTAGTTTCATTTACAAAAAGTTAATGGCTGCATCTTCATTATAAAGTAGCGAAAAAGCATTATTGGTTTCTTTTCAGCTCCTACTCACTGTTTGCCTAGGTGAAAACAGACTAAAGATATCATCAACGGGTCAAAAGGAATTTCAGATGAATGCCTTACGTACCTCAACCTGCATACACAATCAGATCAAAGATATACGGACAACACCATGCGGTGTGGAACTGACCACTAGACGTCACAAGAGCAGGGCAGTTTTGTGTTGTCAGTGGAGATTCAATAAGAGCACAATGAATCCGTCCAGAGAGATCAGTGACTTCGATAGTGGATTAGTTACTGGGTTTCAGCTGAGTGACAAATCCATCAGAAATATTTCAGCCTCACCTACTGATGGACAGGGACCGCCAAATATTGCAGAGGATGGTTGTAAAACTTTGCATGAAATCAGCGAAAGGAGCTGGTCTTATGGTATGGGAATGTTTTTGTCGTTAGGGTTTGGTCTCCTTATTGTGTTCAAGAAAACACTAAACGTGGATGGATATGAACGAATTTTATAGTGTTGTGTGCTGCGTGAATAGTTCGGGGACGATGATTATTCGTTTCAGCGTGACAGAGCGTCCTGTCATAAAGCAATATCTGTGAGGCAATGGTTTGTGGACAATAGCGTTGGTGAAATGGATTATCCTGCCCATAATACCGACCTGAACGCAACGGAACCCCTATGGAATGAGTTAGATCGTCGACTTCGCTCTCATACCAGGGCGTCCGGCGTCACTACCTTGTCTGGCTTCTGCTCTTGAGGAAGGCATTCAGACATCTTATTTAAAGTGTGCCCAGCAGAGTTGAATCCGTCATAAATGCAAAACACGGACACACCTAATATTAGTGTCCACTAATATGTGTCCGGATACTTTCAAACAGACCGTGCATATAGCCAAATACCATCAAAGAAACTGATAGTGGACTAGATTGGTCCTGAATTGGGTGTATTTGATATTTTGGATGGGATTTTGTTTTCCGGGATTTGGTTAACAAATAAGACAAATCACGGACGGAAATGTGAGTTTGAAGCTACTTTAATTTCATCCTGGGGCATATTTCCACGTAATAAAGTGGAGACGTTGTAGTTGGTTGGTTGGTTTTTGGGGGAAGAGACCAAACTGCGAGGTTATCGGTCTCATATGATTAGGGAAGGATGAGAAAGGAAGTCGGTCGTGACCTTTCAAAGGAACCATCCCGGCATTTGCCTGGAGCGATTTAGGGAGGCGCTGTAGTGTTTTATAGGTATGTGTGTAAGACAGTATTGCCGAAGACTTACTTGGCACGTGCGGTGTACCTATCCGCCACTCCCAGTAACTTCTTATTACGTAGTATTTCTTCTATGAATGGAGTTTCTGAGTACGAATTCCGTTTTGAGTGTAGTAATATATCTATATTCATCCTATCACCTACGAATATGGGAAACACACTTTTCAGGTTAAACTTGTTCTTATCCAAATGTGTTACAAATGATCTCCGCATCCAAACGCTGATATTTCTGACATTTTATGATTCACTACCGGATCTGCCATACCGCAGTAACTACGCGACTGTGATTGCTTTCGCTCTACTCACATTCCTCGCCATTACTGCTCAAAATAGGACTAAAAGTTTGAGTAAGTCAACATCTGTATCCTATCATGCCCTAGTTCACATTTACCATGGCGCATTTTGGTTGGCTGCCGTTCAAAATCGCCTCTAGTTCTGAATGTTTTATAATCCCAGAGTAATACACTATCTGATTAAAAATCTCCGGACACATGGCTGAAAATGACGTAAAAGTTCGCGGCGCCCTACATCGGTAATGCTGGAATTCAGTATAGTGTTGCCCCACTCTTCGCCTTGTGGCAGCTTCCACTCTCACAGGCATACGTCAATCAGGTGCTGGAAGGTTCCTTGGGGAATGGCAGCCCATTCTACACGGAATGCTGAACTGAGGGAGGTATCGATGTCGGTCGGTGAGGCCTGGCACGAAGTCGGCGTCCAAAACATCCCAAACGTGTTCTATAAGATTCAGGTCAGGACTCTGGGAAGGCCAGTCCATTAGAGGAATGTTATTGTCGTGTAACCTCTCCGCCACAGGCCGTGCATTATGAACAGGTGCTCGATTGTGTTGAAAGATGCAATCGCAATCCCCGAATTGCTCTTCAACAGTTGGAAGCAAGAAGGTGCTTAAAAATGAATTTAGGCCTGTGCTGTGACAGTGCCACGCAAAACAACAAGGGGTGCAAGCCCCTTGTATGGAAAACACGACCACGCCATAACACCACCGCCTCCGAATTTTACTATTAGCACTACACACGCTGGTAGATGACGTTCACCGGGCATTCGCCATACCCACACCCTGCCATCGGATCGCCACATTGTGTACCTGATTTGTCACTCCACACAACGTTTTTCCACTATTCAGTCGTCCAATGTTTACGCTCCTTACACCAAGCGTGGCGTCGTTTGGCATTTACCGGCGTGATATGTGGCATATGAGCAGCCGCTCGACCGTGAAATCCAAGTTTTCTCACCTCCCGCCTAACTGTAATAGTACTTGCAGTGGATCCTGATGCAGTTTGGAATTCCTGTGTGATGGACTGGATAGATGTCTGCCTATTATACATTACAATCCTCTTCAACGGTCGGCGGTCTGTGTCAGCCAACAGACGAGGTCGGCCTGTACACGTTTCTGCTGTACGTGTCCCTTCACGTTTCCAATTCACTATCACATCGGAAACAGTGGACCTAGGGATGTTTAGGAGTGTGGAAATCTCGCGTACAGACGTATGACACAAATGACACCCTATCACCTGACTACATTCGAAGTCCGTGAGTTCTGCGTAGAGGCCCATTCTGCTCTCTCACGATGTCTAATGACTATTGAGGTCGCTGATATGGAGTACCTGGCAGTAGGTGGCAGCTCAATGCACTTAATACGAAAAACATATGTTTTTGGGGGTGTCCGGATACTTTTGATCAGATAGTGTACATTACATAGTTACTACCATGACCTAAATAAGATCTTGTAGAGCTCCATGCTGTCACATAAACAGATGTGACGTTACTATGAAACGTAGTAATGACTGTTTACCCAGTTTCACCTGCTTGCCTAAAGTTTTGCTAGGTAGTCAGTTTACTACTTGCCCTTTAAGGTACCGTTTATAATGCCAGGAAGAACGCAGGGAATGCTCTTGTATTCGTAATGCTAGTAGTACGTACGCTGTGATGATAAGCGCTCATCTTGCCGTGCTGTCTATCAGCCTACAACTTGATTTATTTAGTGTTTAATATTTCATGCACACCGGAAACATTCGACAGTCACTTAGCTTATTTGACATTTCCCTTTAGTTACGGTGCTTGAGTCCCACATAAGCTTTACAGTTGCTGCATTTTCCAGTCTTTATGATAGGTCAACAGCTGGTTCCTGTATAATTAATACGATAACTTGACGAGTCACTATTCGTAAATGTGCAAATTATTTTCTCTTACGCATGCCTAGTAATTTGTACCTTCAGTACAATCAGCACCAGTAGGATTCAACGGCAGAAAACGATTTTTTCGCCGCAAATAGACAGTTCGAAGTCATGGTCAATAAAGACTGAGGATGAATCTTTTACTGATTAAATAATTTAGTCAGACCGACGTGGTCTTTTTCCAGTTACTCACTTCGAGTAATAGATTATGTACCCTGTGACCCAGTTGTAACAGAAAGACTGAAACATCAGTAATTCACAAAATATTATCTGCAGCGTGGTGCGAGTTCTACACATATACACAAATAGTCACATAAGTTTACTTTTAATAATGAAGAAATTTATTGCTAGTTTTCATCGACAAATGAAGCTCAGTATGACTCAGTGGCCCATATAGGGGGTAGTACAGCAGCTAACATATGTTCAATACGACTAACATCAACCATGAAATAGCCGGAATATAAACCGTGCCACTCTGTACACTAATGAATCATATTACGAGTTTTATTCTTCACGCACTAAAACCGATAGCTTTCTCCAACATTCCTGATACAGCGACCGACTGCTATATGAATGAAACTTCTAGCACTCTCTCTCCAGTCATTATCTGTAAGGTCTGGAGTTTCCGTCATGGCCCAACGAGCGGAAAAGAGCTATCGTGGATTCGGTTTCAGGGTTTACGGCGAAAGTCGATCGCAGCACTCAGGACTCAATCAGCAGGACGTATGTTTCGCGGTTACGTTCCGTCCTTCATAAATTTCACATAACAAACGCCTTGGCTGACGCGGAGAGAGGGAATACTGCCACCTCTTTAAAGCACTTCGGAAATCTCGCCAGTGGCGGAATCAGTTTGAAAAGAAGCTCTGTGGACTCTCACAAACAAAAAGCGACAAAGAATGAAGGGAGAGTGAATTAGCAACACAAAGAGACATCCACTATTGATGTGGATTACCTTCTCCCCCAAATGCGGCAGTTTGTGCGCATATACACTTCCTCGTATTGAAAAATGAACCTCATCTAATAGTAGGTCGTATTATGCAATAATAGGATGCCTACTGAAGATGATCTAATGTAGCCGCTACACTATTCATTACCTATGTTCAGTTAACAATTAAAGACCTTTCAGTGACCAATTGGACGTCGATCCCTTCCTACTGCTGACACCAGAGACTGATGGGTAATATCTTACCACTGGAGCTGCACTGTCGGAATTATGACAATACCTCGTCACCAACAGAAAATAATTATAATACTAGAGATTTGATAATCCCTGCGTACAATTACACACAACATTACTGACGTTCGGTGAAATTTCTGGTGAACTGTTGGATGCTGGTAACTTGCTGCCACGATACTTGGACGTATAGTCTTTTGGGCATCTTCAGATGAATTCAAATATTACAGACTTCCCGCCGTTCGCCCGAAATTTCATGGAATAATCTGCACGCCGGAAAAGTTTTGAATCTAATGACATTTTAATAATTATTCTATTACAGCATGTTTTTTATATAATGGCAGTAATAAACAAATCTGTGATACATAAATTTACAAGTAATAATTCTACTCACTGAATGCATTTTGGGTCAAAGCAACCTACCTAAGGTTTATAGATATGTCTGTTGCTGTTTCCACGTTAACAACTGACTTCATTCTCGTTGTTTGATGAGCAGAAGATAAGGAACACTAGTCTTACAGTTTATTCTTGTTAGTTATTTTGTGGTCGAAGCTCTTTCATTGTCCGATTTTGCTTCCTAACATGTAATAAGGTAATGGGGTTCTGCCCTGAGCAAACACAATTTTTTTCTTGTTTTTCTCCAGATATATGTTTCGGAGAATAGTCACCATCTTCCGTGGTTTTTATTTGTTATTTTATTATTACATGTTGGTGTTCACAAATCTGCTCGGCATTTGCAACACAGCTATAAATATTGCCTTCCAGTACGTCATTTTTTGTGATCTCGCGTTTTCATCCTTCTACAGGCAGTTTAAGCAAAGCTTCCTAACGAACACTGTTTCACTCTAGTGAACAGATCTTCGAAACAGTATTTTCAGAAGTTTAGGCATTTTTTGCAATCCTCAACGACTCGTCACATACATATTGATGTAATATGTATACTGATTTCTGAGTGATTTTCTTCCAGTTTATAAGTTACAAGAATGCAATAGTCTTCGCAAAGTTTATTGTATATCAAACGGAATCTGCTGAGTAGCACAAGACATAAATCAGCTTTGAAAGTAGAAGTGTAATGTATAACGCAAAAAAAAAAAAATTCGTCCCTCATCGGACTGTTTTTTCATTGCGCGTTTTTGTTAGCTGATAGAGGTTGTCAGCTGCTTCTTTTTGTTAGGTGGAATCCATTTTGTTAACTGGAATCCAACATCATTTCTGAATTTTATCAGCCACGTTGCTGATTTAGCCATTACGATGCGGACTATATATAGTACGACGTGTGTGTTTCTTTTTGCGACGTGATTGACTACAGTAGTATTACTCCGTAAGTAAAATTATGAATTAAGAACTTCCCTGATAGTTATTATCTGGAAAATTTTTGGTTTCATTTTCCGTAGAGTTCTCCACAACGACAATTCACGTATTGAAAAGAGTGGCCCTCAAATCGCATGCAGTAAAAAGTTGTCACAAGTTACATTTTGACCTCTCAGTTCACTTATGAAATTCATCCCCACCCCCCGCTGATATTTTTCTTGCGCTTTAAATGCATAAAAGTCTATTTTCAGTATACAAGAAGTTTCTGCGTCGCAGTATGTCCACATTTTAACTCAAATTTTGCTGGTATTCTCGGAATTTGATATGGTACGGAATTCGACTCCGATCACAACCAACCGTGTATTCATCGAAAGTCATTCGATAATTATATAATTTCGGAAACTATTCCACAAAGGTTTTCGTGATACTACGAAAAGTAACAAATTTGTCTGTACATCACCTTTTACCTCCAGTACATTTCTTATCAAACTGATCGAAAGAGGATACCTTACAAGAAATTTTCAGTAACAAAGTAGACAGGATAATATCAAAACCTGTTTTCAAATTCCAATATCTTTCGTGCCTTTCCTTGAAGACCGGCACCATTAATCTGCAAGAAACAACAGCCTCAGATATGTATGCAAACGAACGTTGTTAATATTTGTCCTTATGCGCTCAAAAACTCGCTCTTCTTCATGTTTGTCATCTCAGTAAGTTCAGCTTGAATTCAGGCGTAAAATACTTTTAATGTTAGTTATTAAGCAACCACGTGAATAGAAATATTTTCTTAATGGATTGCCGGCCGATGTGGCCGAGCGGTTCTAGGCGCTTCAGTCTGGAGCCCCCCGACCGCTACGGTCGCAGGTTCGAATCCTGCCTCAGCCATGGATGTGTGCGATGTCCTTACGTTAGTTAGGTTTAAGTAGTTCTAAGTTCTAGGGGACTGATGACCTCAGAAGTTAAGTCCCATAATGCTCAGAGCCATTTGAACCATTTTTGCCTTAATGGATTTGTTGTGGAAAGACAGAGGTGTCGCAGACGAGGTCGCATTTCTGAGAAAATGTTGAGTGTATTAGATATCAGAACTCTCATTGTAAGAAGCCTTATTCATTTAATCTCCATATTCATGAACTGTGTCTTTACTATGAGAAACGTTTGCGAAAGCTTCCTTTTCAGTGTCCCGTTCGTGGTCTGACCGCCATGCTGTGTACTTGTAAAACCAAGTAATAACACAATACCACTCAAGAAGTGTACAGAACTTGTTCCCAGTGAGACTTCATGCGAGCAACAATACAGTACAATGCCTCCGTTCCTAGAGCAGAGGCTGACGGTTTATGTAATGTGAATAAGTGCACTTTCTGGCACTGTTTATGACTGACTATGTAATTTATATTATTATGTGGCAAAGCGACGAACTCATGGATTTAATTACCTAACGCCAATTATTTTACAACGTCTAATATGATGTGAATGCTTTTATGAACCTGAGTAGTTGACAGCATTCATAAAATGAATGAATCTCTCTGCTGCTGGGTTCCGGGACGTAGTGGAAAATATGTAAAGAAGCTAGCTGACAGAAGAGCTATAGCAACATGCATAGAAGACAACGTGGCATAGTGTAGCTGATAGCTGTGGCTCGGTTAAAATCGATGATATAATATCTCTTTGAAAGTTAAAATAAGCTACGGCTGGTAAATATGACAGTTCGAATCTAGTATACATATATCGTTTGTAATATTCAAGAAGTAACGAAGTAGTACACACATAGGATCTGCGATAACAACACGAAAGTCTGTGAATTATTCTCAAACTAGCTGAGGACCCAGCGTTGCCCGACTGTGGACGAGGGATATTCAGGAAGTAAGGTCTGATCGGTGAAAATCAAAACTGTTTTATTCGCAACATTTTTTTTACATCTCCCAGCTACTTCTCTACATAGTTACCGCTCTGACTTAGACATTTGTCCTAGCGTTGTTCCAACTTTCCAATACCAGCATTATAAAAGGCAGCCGTCTGTACTTTCCACGACTTCTCTGTCCAGGTCTGCAGTTCGCTGTCTGAGCCAGCGGGTTATGTGAGCAGAGACAAATGTCAGATGGAGCCAAGTCCGTGCTGAATGGTGGGTGATCAAATATTTCTCATCGAAAACGCTGCATGGGTATCCCTACAGTGCGTGGCCGAGAATTTTCATGAAGAAGGAAAAGCATGAGTGGTACGTTATGTGATGTTGCTTGAAATCAGGCGCAACGTCGCAGCGGGCATCCATGTTTGGTGGGAGACGCTATTTTCTAGCTCATCTCTACGTGCTCGCTGTTTGATTATAATTGACAAGAGTGACGTGACGCAATCGACAGGCATACTAGAGACACTGCCCAATACATCTGTGCAGAGCTTCATCGGGTTTTCGTGACCTATCACATATTACCCTCCGAGTACTCCTTGTACTTATTCCAATCTTCTAATAGTCTTGTCTCCTCCTTCCCCCTCTCTCTCTGCCTATCTTTTCCACCCTCAGTCTCCGTCTATATCCTACTCTTCCCTCTCTCTGCCCATTCCCTTCTCTCCCCTCTCTTTGTCCATTTCCCCTCCCCCTTTCTCTGTCCATCTCTTCCTCCACCTATCTGCACGCATCTCCAACTTCTCCTTCGTTATATCTCCATCTCCTCCTCTCCATTCGATCTACGCGTTATCACGCTAACTCCAATAGCCCATTTGTCGTTCGTGCCCCCACAGTATTTCTTTCCAGATTGGTACTAATATGTGTATGAAATTTGGTTGAAATCATTGAAGGAGTGTAGGATGAGCATTTCACCTGTGGCTTTGCCCATGTACACACATGTCAAACAAATTTCGCATATATTTAACATATGGCACACATTTTTGTACATGTCACCTGAATCTCTAGCGAAATTCGCCCTGCAGTTTCGTTTCCACGCAGCTCAGTTTTTATGACGTCGTGTTTCCTGAACTGTGCGAGGAACAATAATATAATTTTGGAGATACATTCAATGGTATATTTGGATTGTGCATGTGTAACGTGTTGCGAGTAGAGTAAGTAATAAATTTAAGCGTCTGGCGCGATGTGACTGTTTCTCACACATCTCCTGAACTATGAGTCACAAAATGGTACACTTTTTCTGGTAAATTCAATGGTTTACGTGAATACTGTCCGCAAAATGTGTCGCGAATACAGTTTGTAATAAAGAAGAAATATATTAAAATGTCATGCTTCATGCGGCAGTCTTACTGCATGAAGAGCTAAAATGTAGCAAGCGATAAACTTTCTCCTTTCATCATTTTGTAGGGGCCTTCAGCGATAAAAAGTTTCGTAAAGGTTTGAAATTATGTATAAATTTGTTGCAAGTCTTTAAGTGCTTTCATTCTCATACGCCGGATGACTGAAGGATGCTGGGCTACACTCCTTTTTCACCTGCAACTCTTTGATAGGCAGATGGTTCTTAAACCCACAGCAATGATTTCCAGACAGTGAGTGACATGTGCACCAAGTGTGGTTGAAATCGGTCCATTGGTTTAGGAGAAGGTGTGAAACATACATACGCCAGCAGAAAAATGCTCCTACACTGTCTTTCATCATCACTGGCTAGCACCCACTTTCTCTTTATTCCTCTCCCCCCCCCCTCCCCATGGCAATGCTTCCTTCACTCTTATCCTACCACTATTCTATTCTGTCACTGTCAACTATTAAGTTCCACTGCCACTGTGTCCCTCTCTTTCCCCCACATTGATATCGTTTCCTTCGCATTTCCTGTAACACAGCTACTGTCTACTATCATCCACTATTTGTTAATTTTCGGTCTCTTCGCCACTCCCATTGTCTTTTTCTCTCTCAGAAAAAAAGCGCGAATATTCTCCCATATCAAAATTTTTGGGAAAACTTTTAGTAATGAGGCAGCTGGTACCCCACTTTCCATCCGAGATCTTTTAAATAAATACGGACAAACTCGCATTTTTCGTGCTCTGATAGGAGTATTTTTCTTCTGGTTTCCTTCTTTCCCCTGTTGCAGCAGAGCATGTAACTCTTCCGTAAAGAACTACAATGGCCAGCAAAATTTAGACAGCTTACTTACGTGAAAGTGAAATAAGGCAGAACTAATTTTACATATCACACCGGATTTTACGCGCAAAAAAATGTTTCATGTGCATCAGTACTACAACATGGGGTTCTCAGATGACGCTTCACAGCATGTTTCTCCATGCGAATCCGAATGCGAATGCGAAAATATTTTGTTGAGCCCAACCTATATAGGTAGGAATGATCATCAAAATAAAATAAGAGAAATCAGAGCTCGAACAAAAAGGTTTAGGTGTTCGTTTTTCCCGCGCGCTGTTCGGGAGTGGAATGGTAGAGAGATAGTATGATTGTGGTTCGATGAACCCTCTGCCAAGCACTTTAATGTGAATTGCAGAGTAATCAAGTAGATGTAGATGTAGATATGTCACTTTATAAACTACTTTTTCGCCTCACACCGGAGTTTACGTGCCGGCCGCTGTGGTCGACCAGTTCTAGGCGCTTCTGTCCGGAACCGCGCTGCTGCTACGGTCGCAGGTGCGAATCCTGCCTCGGGCATGGATGTGTGTGGTCTCCTTAGGTTAGTTAGGTTAAAGTAGTTCTAAGTCTAGGGATTGATGACCTCTGATTAAGTCCGATAGTGCTTAGAGCCATTTTCTGGATTTTACGTGCATATTTTATGTGTAAAAGTAGGGTAACTTTGAACCTCTGTATCTTGGAGGCGGATAAATATATGAAGAAAACTTTCAAGGTTGCTCGAGAGCTGTGTCTTAGGAATGTCACCCATTTGCTGTATATAGCTGTTAGACTGAGTTTTGGTTCGCTGGTGACGACAAAAACACAATAGATAAATCCTTTTTGTGGGGTCTTCCGTGGAATCGCTCATGAACTGATAGTGTCTCCATAATTTACATCAAGCCCACCATAGACCACATCAAATGCAAAAAAGAATCAACCGATCTGCTCCATTCCCCTCAGCAGGAGGAAGTGTGTGATACTGATACTTTGACACTGTACGGCAGAATAGTGACACTAAAACGATCGTTTGCTTGGGTATTCAAATGGTCCCCAGCCCAAGGGATATGCAGAACACTTGACCCTACCTCTTTACCACCAATAGAACCCGAGGTATCAGCACTGAAAAATCCCGTTTTTACCGTTTTTATGCGCGGAACGTATTAGGTACACATACTTCCACATGCATACCGATTCATACATACATATGCAAGTATATCTTTCTTTATAATGTTTATGGTTATCTGGGAAATTCTAGGAATGAAGCACATAGACCCAATCAGTCTAATGGTAAAATTTCTAATTGGACATAGCCCTTACCCAAGGCGCTTACATCGTGTGCATCCCTGACAGAGAAAAGAATGTAGTTGCGAGGAAAATAGGTCCCCAGAACCCGTACTACTACACTGCACGTCATGTACACAGGCCAGACGGCTCCAGACTCCAAATGGCATAGACAACATCTATGACTCAAATACAGACCGAGGAGAATAGGCAGAGCTAAGCAGAGTAGAGAAATTCATCTCAGAAATATTACAAGAAGAGAAAACTAAAGAGAGACATTACAGATCAACATACGGGCAAAACACGAACTTCACAGTCCACAGTAGCAACGGTAAAACCGAATAAACTGTAGACAATGAAGAAAGGGATGAAACGATGCTCGAAGACCAGTGTATCGCGCCAGAGGCGACTGCGAAAAAATTAAGACCACTCACGAATCAGTTCTCAACATTTTGCATGACATTTTGAGCATGACAAAGGTCGCCGCTTGTTGGGTTCCGCAACTGCTCAAAAACCCCGCCGTACCAAGGTAGCAGCAGAAGTGTTGCAGCTGTGTCAGTCTAATACAGATGACTTTCTTGGCTGTCTAATCGCCATGGCGAAGAGCTCGGTGTATCATTATGACACTGAGGGACAGGAGCAAAGCACCATCAGGCAATGTGATGCTAAGTATTATTTTGGAACTACAATGGTGTGGTACTTACGAAGGGCAAATCGTCAGTGTCAGTTCAATTGTTTTACGTTGCAAGAAAACCAAGCCATTTAACTACTGGTCTATTTCCTCCATGTCTTATGACCCTCTCTAAGAAAAACGCATGTGGTTCCGAGCTCTTCTGCATTTCTTCTGCCTAAAAGTATTCTGCAAGTTCAGTACCACTGCTGTTCTTTAGGATGTAGATTCAAGGATCGGTTTTCTGGACTTTGGAAATAACTTTTCAAATGCTGTTTTGTGTTTTTAAACATACACTAAATCACTTACATTAAATTTCTGTATGTGTGGCTCCACTATTCTCACGCGGTTGTATACTGTATCTAAGAGCCCATTACCATAAACATCAATTGGCCTCATTTTTATTGTATGGTGTCTGGTTCGATTTCTTGTGCAATTGTTTGAAGGAAGATGTCTATCCATTTGTATGACCACAAAAATTAAAGCGCATCCACATTTGAGCTTCCACTATTCTTTTCAGACGTTTCACTATACTTGCCATCAGGTGGATGAATGTCGAGTAGTGGTGTATTTCATTCCATTCCATCGCAGTCTTGGAATATCTATTGCAAAACTCTCCAAAATAATCTGCCTTAGGTTGTCAGTGCCTCGATTTGTCCCCATCTGCAGCAATCGCTCAAACATTTGTGCAACATCTCCACCTGTTTTTTTTTTTCAGGTAATGTCCAGGTAAACGTGTAGTATGTATCAATGACTATTAAAATATATTTGAAACCATTACTCACACAGAAACATTCCCTCATACCTATAAGATCCACTTGCCACAAGTTATCCAAACTGTTAGTTATAACATGCCTATGAGGCTATGTTTTGTGTGCTGGTTGGAGTTCTCAAACTACTGCCTCCATGCTTATTCGACGATACCTTTCCAATCTCTGAAATGATTGAAACAACCTCATTTAAATGACCTATATTACTGGTGGCAGCTGATGCTATAAGCAGTTATAGTCAGTCTATTAACTCATTGGGATCGTAAAGTTGGGGATGTACAGAGGAAACTAGAGATATATTATTGGGCTCTTCTGAGAACGATCAACATGTTATATGCTAGGATTAATTTAATTAAAAATAAAGTAAACGATTTAATTGTATAGATTGAGGTAATTGAAACGAAGATGGACAAGAATGTACATGAGGTGTACCCTGCACAGAACTCTGGTTTGTATATAACAAGATACTGACGAAGCATTAAGTCAATGAGGCACAGAAGACCGTTACAGAAAAATTACGGCTGCTAAGGTTAGGAAATTTGGAGTGGGAGAAAAACTAAGAGAAACTTTCAAGTCAGTTACTGAATCTCTTCGGAAATTCTAGGCAAAATTACACAGTGGCGATGGTGCCATTGCCAATTTGTTTACCCATCACATCGATGCTAGTATACTCAGGCTGTATGGCATCATCATGGGAAAGCCACACATGCTGGGCATGTGCCCTGTAAGTTAACAGATGTCACAATACAGATCGGTGATACGGAATTTCAAACAACACCAGGTCCACATAAACATATTTTCCTAAGATTCTCAAGAACCATAACATCTAGAAATGTACAGTGAAATTACATTTGATGGAATTACGTAATAAAACTAATGGGAGACGAAAAAGCCAAAGCAGTGCCAAATAAAAATCCATTATAAAACCTAGAACCGCTCGGCCACTTCGGCCGGCACAACAGCGCTGATGGTGTTGATATTCAGCATAAAAGAATGAACAGTCACTCTTATTTCTACCTACATGGAACGGGAAGCTGGACATTAAGATCGAAAGCAATCATTCTACCAGCGCTCCGCACACAGCGATCGGGAGAAAACCCTTATCACTGGTACAATAGAAGGTACAGTGAGGCACATACTTTGCTTTGCGGAATACAGATGTAAGAGAGCGTACTGAGAAGTAACGTCTCCGAATTTTTTGTTCTGTTCTCAATATCAGTTGAGGTATGACATGTCATACATGTTACTCGGTCAACTTTCCCACTTCCCTGACTCAAGTTGCAACCTTATGCTACTAGAGAGCTCCGAATTTTAGCGTGTAACTCGTCAGTGCGTAATGTAAGTGTGTGTTGGGTGAGAAACACCGTGCCGTAATTGAGTTTATAACTGCAGAGAGCTCCATGGACACTTGAGAGTAGCGTCTCCTTCAACATAAGCGGTTCTAGGCGCTACAGTCTGGAACCGCGCGACCGCTACAGTCGCAGGTTCGAATCCTACCTCGGGCATGGATGTGTGTGATGTCCTTAGGTTAGTTAGGTTTAAGTAGTTCTAAGTTATAGGGGACTTATGACCTCAGAAGTTAAGTCCCATAGTGCTCAGAGCCATTTTGAACCTTCAACGTAACAATGCCAGACCACCTACGAGAGCTGCGAAAGCTGCAACAATCCGACGCCTTGAGTTCACCGCCATCTTCGTACAGTCCCGACGTCCGTTCCCGGTAGCTGAGTGGTCAGCCCGAGAGAATGTCAATCCTAAGGGCCCGGGTTCGATTTCCGGCGCAAGTCGCCGTAGAGGCGACAAATCGGAAGACTTGCATCCCGCGAACCGTCTACCCGTCGGGAGGCCCTAGTCACACACACAGTCCCGACCTGGACCCATCCGATTTTCATGTGGTTCCAAAACTATCGAGGACTTCCCCTTGACAGCGATGAAGCGGTGCAGGCGGAGGTGAGGTTGTGTCTCCGTCAACAATGTCCAACATTCCATTGTGATGGTATCAACAATCTGGCCTCTCGATGGGAGAAGGTGACTATGTTGAGAAATAAATATGTAGGCATGATGAATAAAAATATAGAATCTTCATAAAGATTGTTTTATTCGGAAATCCTTAAGAATTTTCAGATAAAATGTCTAGATCTTAGATGTAGACATGGAGTCCTTTTGTAGACTACTCCAGTGTCCTGACCATTGAACATTGGCCGGAATGTTTTCCGAACGGTTTACCTTATTTAGGTAACTCCATGACCTGGAATGTGTTTCGGTGTTTTGCAGCAGGTAGGTGCCAGTGATACGAGCGAGAGGTCGCGCCTGGAATATCCTGGCAGCACGGAGGCCGGCCGCGAGCCTGCCGCAGTTCCGTCGCCGCGCGGACAAGAAATCTGAGTGCCGGCCGGCGGCGTCCCGGCGGTATTCCCCGGCCCGGGCGGGGGCGCTGGCACGCGCGGAATGCGGTCGCCCGCTCTCCGCGTAATGAAACGGTCGGGCGCCGGACTGTCCGCGTCACCTCAGATGTAATTAAGGCGGCCCGCGAAAATGTTGGCTTTATTTCCAGGACGCGGGCACTAAAAGAGGAGTGACGCGCCGCGCGGCGGTATCCCCCGGGCGGTGGCTGCGGGGACGGAGGTGGGGGCGGGGGTGGTTTCTGCCACGTCGCTGGCGCCTGCACCCCCTAAATTGTCTTCACGGGCCGCCGGCGCTGGGGGCCGCGCAGGGCGAATCACCAGCTTTAGTTTCCTCGGTTCTGCTCTTCTCTCTCGGCAACACCTACCCCTCAAGAACTGTGTTATTCCAATTCCTCCAAATATCTCGTCGTCTGGGCACCTAAATTCTTCGCGATAAACGCATTATTAACTTCGGGTGCGCCCTATTCCAGATTATTATACCGGTTACAAAATTCATAACAGCTGCCCGCTGCAACCGTAAGAAATTATCTGAATTACAAAACGAGTCAGAATGATGTCCGGCGTATACCATGTAATTTTCACAGCACTAAAATAATTGAAGGTACTTTTGCACACAGTTTTTCAGGTCCCTGCGAACAACGGGCACTGCGTTTGTTACTACGCAATGAAATTGCCCACAACAATTCACAGTTCATAAAAACGTGTAACGAGATAGGTCGGCTCCAGCGAGCAAACCTGACTGTGACAGAACGATACCAAAATGCCTATAAATCGTCACAAAGTCGTTAAAAGCACAGCAATAAACAGCGTTTAGAGCCATTGGAGGTGCAAAACAGTGGCAGGCAGCCAGTTTTCAGTAACGCATCTCAGGGATGACGTATACACTTTTCACTCGGCAAACGATGTCACTCTGGAGGTCCCGGGCATTGTTTATAAACGCTTCTTCGCCTCAGGTTGTATGAAAATTGCATCCAACCAGAAATCTGTGAAATTTACATCCAGTAATAGCTATAAGCTGCGTGCTAGCTACGTCACAGCTTACCTGCACCATCGCTCAACAGCTCTTATGGGTTCACTTGGGTGCTGTGCTACCCTGTTCGCGCCGCGTCAACGTCATCTTGCGTATGGCTGACGTAAACAAAATAGCCTGCTGCCAGAAGAAGACCAAGAACGTCACCACTTCTGTAGATAAGCTTGTAAAATATTCCCCCTTACATAGGCATAAGGCACTGGGTCTACTTCTTTAACGTTTATATCATCCTTTTGCTTCATTTATGAAAAATCGTTATGCATTGCAGACTTTGAGTTTGTCTCTTTTTTTTTTTTTTTTTTTTTTTTTTTTTTTTTTTTTTTTTTTGTTACGTAAGATCATACATAATTTACGTAAGTTGTGATGAATACTCTGCTATTTTAAACTGTATCTTACTCAATACACAATTTTATAATAGTCATGAATCTTCCACTTCGCAACAACGACAGTGATATGTAGAACTATCCAGGAGTACTGGACCCACATAATTTCAGCACCAATGCAAAGATGAGTGATGTGGATATTAGTAGAAAACTGTTAGCACGATTGAATACTCGAAACATCAAGCGAAACGTCAGATACCATGAAAGGCAAAGGTCTTTGCAGAACCTTATGCAAAGCAAGCAGGCCTACATAACACGACTTTTCCAAAATTCTTTTTGGTCAGAGTTCTTTATAGCTTATAATATCTTAATGTTAAAATGGTTAATTAATTGGCACAAACCAAAACCATTTGGGTAGTTCTATAACATATATTTCTCTCCGTATGGACAAAATTTCTAACAAACAATTCACTTTAAGAAACCCGTTGTGTTGGACTAACTTCACTTTAAAATATCAGCATAGTGATCATAATTTTCCATTATAAACTACTCAGTTATTTGACATTCATGCAATGTTCTGCTTTAAGCCGTTTTGTGATGACAGAAACAAAAGTGACGTTTTGTGATGACATGTTCGAGTGCCTACTAGGCACAAATTTTTATTTTAATAACAGTGTAGCGCACTGTACCGCCGTTGCTATCGACCCTTATATGGACCCGCAGATTGTAAAGGTTTTTGTTTGTTTTGGTTAATGTAGCTCAGTGTTGTTTAGACTGTTAGTAAGAGAGCACTTCGAATTCCTGCTGCTAATAAGTTAAGTACACCATTCGTTTGTTGTATATTTTTACGAGCTTCAGACGGGAGCGACTGCACTAATGGATAGGAACTGTGATTGCTGTGTACAGATGCGAGCTGAGTTGGCGACCCTTTGCTTACAGTTCCAGGCTGCGTTGGTTTCCGTCACACAGCTTGAGGCTGCTGCCTAGGGCAATCACTGTGGGTGGTCGGACGCGGGGATGCGAGGGACGTCGAGCACGTCCCACGTGTCCCCTGTTCGGTCCACTTCTGTGGCCGCCCCAGGTCCTGCCTGCACTGAGGTTGAGTCCTCACCCGTGGTCGAGTAGGAGATCATTCGAAAGTCTGGTAGTCAGCGAAAACCTTCTCGAGGCACCGAACGTACGGCCTCCCCGTTCGTTTGACGAACAGGTTTCGGGCGTTATCTGTGGCTGATGATGTCTCTGAGCCGGATGCAGTCGTCCACCCTGTTCCAGAGGAAGCTTCTTGGCCTGCAAGGTCTGCGCGTTCACAGAGGATTGGTTTTCTGTTAGTTGGGAGCTCCAACGTTAGGCATGTTAGGCATGTAATAGGGCCCTTAGGAACATGGCTGCCAGGGGGGGGGGGAGGAGGGAGAGGAAGCCAGTGTGAACTCCGTGTGCATACTGGGGGGAGTCATTCTGGATGTGGAAAGGCTGCTTCCGGATTCCATGAAGAGTACAGGGTGCAGCCAACTGCAGGTGGTGGCTCATATCGGTACCAATGACGTGTGTCGCTTTGGATCGGAGGTGATTCTCTCTGCTTTTGGGCGGCTAGCGGAAACGGTAAAGACTGCCAGTCTTGCTTGCGAGATTAAGGCGGAGCTCACCATCTGCAGCATCGTCGATAGAACCGACTGTGGTCCTTTGGTGCAGAGCCGAGTTGGGGGGTCTGGATCAGAGGCTCAGGTGGTTCTGTGACCGTGTAGGCTGCATATTCCTTTACTTGCGCCATCGGGTGGTGGGTTTCCGGGTTCCGCTTAATAGATCAGGAGTCCACTACACACAGGAAGCGGCCACACGGGTAGCGGGGGCTGTGTGGAAGGGACTGGGCGGTTTATTTAGGTTAGACTGCCTCAGGAAACCACAGAAAGGGCGCCCGTCTAAAAGCGGGCAGGTAAAACACAGTGAGTTAGTTATAGAAACGATCGGTATCGTAGCTGTAAATTGTCGTAGCTGTGTTGGGAAAGAACCAGAGCTTCAAGCCCTAATAGAAAGCACTGAAGCTCAAATAGTTGTAGGTACAGAGAGCTGGCTAAAGCCGGAAATAAGTTCAGCCGAAATTTTTTCTAACAATCTAACAGTGTTCAGAAAGGATAGATTAAATACAACCGGTGGTGGAGTATTTATTGCTGTCAAATGTAGTTTGCCTTGTAGTAAAATTGAAGTAGGTAGTTCCTGCAAAATAGCGTGGGTAGAGGTTATACTTGACAATCGCACTAAACTATTAATTGGGTCCTTTTACCGACCACCCGACTCAGAAGATATAGTTGCTGAACAGTTCAAAGAAAACTTGAGTCTCATTTCAAATAGGTACCTCACTCATACAGTTATGGTCAGTGGTGACTTCCCGGCGGCTGGCATAAAACGTCATCTCAAATTGTACTGAATGCTTTCTCAGAAAACTATTTTGAACAATTAGTTCATGAGCCCATTCGAAGCGTAAATGGTTGCGAAAGCATACGTGACCTCTTAGCAACAAATAATCCTGGACAAATAGTGAGTATCGTGACGAATACAGAGATTAGTTGCTATGCTGAATACCTTAACTCCTACAACCATAAAGAAAAAACGCAAATTATATCTATTTAGAAAAGCTGATAAAAACGCTCTTAACGCCTTTTTAAGAGACAGTCTGCACTCATTCCGATCTGTAAGCGTAGAAAAGCTGTGGAATGATTTCAAAGAGATAGTATCGACAGCAATTGAGAGACATGTACCACATAAATTAATAAGTGATGGTACTGATCCCCCGTAGTACACTAAACGGGTCAGATCACTGTTGCAGAAGCAGCGAAAAAAGCATGCCAAATTTAAAAGAACGCAAAATCCCTAAGATTGGCAAAGTTTTGCAGAAGTTCGAAATATAGCGCGTACTTCAATGCGAGATGCTTTCGGTAATTTCCACAACGAAACTCTGTCCCGAAATCTGGCAGAAAACAGGAAGAGATTCTGGTCGTACATAAAGCACGCCAGCGGTAAGACGCAATCAGTACCTTCACTGCACGATAACAACGATGAAGTCACTGATGACAGTGCCACTAAAGCAGAGTTTCCGAAACTCCTTCACCAAAGAACACGAAGTAAATATTCCTGAATTCTAATCAAGAACAACTGCCAAGATGAGAAATATAGAAGTAAATACCCTCGGTGTCGCAAAGCAGCTTAAATTACTTAATAAAAGCAAGGCTTCCGGTCCAGATTGTATACCAGTCAGGTTCCTCTCAGATTATGCTGATACAAAAGCTCCATATTTAGCAATTATATACAACCGCTGGCTCACAGAAAGATCCGCACCTAAAGACTGGAAAATTGCTCAAGTAACACCAATACCCAAAAAGGGAAGTAGTAGTAATCCTCTGAATTACAGGCCTATATCACTAACGTCCATTTGCAATGGTGTCTTGGAACATATACTGTATTCGAACATTATGAAGTATCTCGAAGAAAACGATTTATTGACACGTAGTCAGCACGGATTCAGAAAATATCGTTTTTGATAAACACAACTATCTCTTTATACTCATGAAGTAATGAATGCTATCGACAGGGGATGTCAACTTGATTCCATATTTTTAGATTTCCAGAAGGCTATTGACGCCGCTCCTCACAAGCGTCTTCTAACCAAACTGCGTGCCTATGGAATATCGCCTCAGTTGTGCGACTGGATTCGTGATTTAATGTCAGAAAGGTCACAGCTCGTAGTAATAGACGGAAAGTAATCGAGTAAAACAAAAATAATATCCGGCGTTCCCCAAGTAAGTGTTATAGGCCCTCTACTGCTCTTGATCTCTATTAACGACATAGGAGACAATCTGAGTAGCCGTCTTAGATTGTTTGCAGATGTTGCTGTCATTTACCGTCTTGTAAAGTCATCAGATGACCAAAATTAATTGCAAAATGATTTAGGTAAGATATGTGTATGGTGCGAAAAGTAGCAGTTGACCCTAAATAAAGTAAAGTGTGAAGTTATTCACATGAATATTAATAGAAATCCGTTAAATTTCGATTACGAGATAAGTTACACAAATCTGAAGGCTGTAAATTCAATTAAATACTTAGGGATTACAAATACCCTAAATTGGAACGATCATATAGATAATGTTGTGGGTACAGCCAACCAAAGACTGCGATTCATTGGCAGAACACTTAGAAGATGCAACAGGTCTAGTAAAGAGACTGATTAGACGACGATTGTCCGGAGTATTGCTGTGCGGTGTGGGATCCGCATCAGATAGGACTGACGGATGACATCGAAAAAGTACAAAGAAGGGCAGCTCGTTTTGTGTTATCGCGAAGTAGGGAAGATAGTGCCACAGACATGATACGTAAATTGGAGTGGCAATAATTAAAACAATGGCGTTTTTCGTTGCGACGGGATCTTCTCATGAACTTTCAATCACCAGTTTTCTCCTCTGATTGCGAAAAGATTCTGTTGGTATCCACCTACATAAGGAGAATTGATCATCACGATAAAATAAGAGAAGTCAGTGCTCGCACAGAGAAATTTAAGTGCTCGTTTTTCCCGCGTGACGTTCGAGAGTGGAACGGTAGAGAGGCAGCTTGAAGGTGGTTCATTGAACCCTCTGCCAGGCACTTTATTGTGAATAGCAGAGTAATCAGGCAGATGTAGATGTAATTGAAAAGTAGATTCTTTATGATCACTTTTGTTTAATGTGCAGTGCCTGTTATTGTGTTATCACAAGTTGTAAATGCTTCGCAGTACGGCAGAAAAATGCTAAAAAAAAATTACAAATTCATTATCAGCCTCTATTTGTCACTAATAGGTGACGTGCAGACAAAATCTACACTTTCAGCAGCAAGTACACTGCACTATTTGTTAGGCATTCCTGCAGTCAAATTTATAAAGTTAAATTTTGAAACTTCGATACCTCATTTCACGTAATTCATTGGCAAAACCAAGGAATCCACTGATTCCCAGTCAAACAGGTACCAAGGCACATTTGGGAAACGGACTTAATTTCGAATAAAATATCGGACATACGACTGTTGAGTGAATACAGTGTTGCTTAGCTTTAGTACGAGGGCGTGCTGAAAAGCAATGCCTCGGAATTTTTATATGAAAACTCTTACAGCTTTTTAAATAAAATGAACGTTATTAACAGTCTACACCTTTATTCTTTGTATTGATATACTTATTTCTCAACGTAGTCACTCTGACGACGAACACGTTTCTCCTAGCGAGAGATCAGTTTGTTCAAATGGCTCTGAGCACTATGGGACTTAACTTCTGAGGTCATCAGTCCCCTAGAACTTAGAACTACTTAAACCTAGCTAACCTAAGGACATCACACACATCCATGCCCGAGGCAGGATTCGAACCTGCGACCGTAGCGGTCGCGCGGTTCCAGACTGTAGCGCCTAGAACCGCTCGACCACACCGGCCGGCTTCAATTTGTTGATACTGCCATTGTAGAAAGTATGATCTTGTTGACGGATCCACAACGTCACCTCTGCTTGCACCGCTTCATCGCTATCAAAGTGAAGTCCTCGAAGCTGTTCTTTAAGTTTTGGAAATAGACGAAAATCGATGGTGCCAAGTCGGGACTGTGTGGAGGACGATAGATGACAAGTGAACCCAAGGCGTTAGATTGCTGCAGGCGTCGCTGCGCTCGTGTGTGGTCTGTCTGTGTCTTGCTGAAGGGGAGGCTGCTCCGTGTGTGGACGGACTCTTTGAATTCGAAACTTGATTGGGGCATTCTGTTCCTCACACACCGGGATAGTTACATCACACACAGACATTTTATGCGCCAGAAGTCGACCTCTCTAGCGGCAGAGCGCTGCGAATACGTAGACATGAAGAATAAATATATACACTCATGGTCATAAATTAAGGGTAATGCATATACATGGTGAAACAACGCTCTGGTGGGCGGTTTTCGGGTTTAAATCACCTCGGGGTATGACCAGGCGGTGCATTTGACCTGCGGTCGTCGCACGGTGGTGCTGGCAGCAGTCCACATACGCGGAGGTGTGTTGGTGCATATCAGAGTACGGTGCAGCGAGTACCTGTGCAGACGTTTTCAGACGTGCTAATGGCGACTGTGTGTTGAAAATGGCTCAAAGAACATATACTGATGACGTTATAACGAGTAGAATACTAGGGCGACTGGAGGCTGGTCAAACACAGCAGGTCGTAGCACGGGCCCTCCGAGTGCCACAAAGTGTGATCTCAAGATTATGGCAACTGTTCCAGCAGACAGGAAATGTGTCCAGGCGCTACAGTACGGGACGTCCACAGTGTACAACACTACAAGAAGACAGATATCTTACCATCAGTACCCGCAGACGGCCACGGAATACTGCAGGTAGCCTTGCTCGAGACCTTACCGCAGCCACTGGAACATTTGTCTCCAGACACACGGTCTACAGACGACAGAACAGACATGGTTTATTCGGCCAGAGACCTGCAAGGTGCATTCCACTGACCCCTGGTCACAGAAGAGCCCGTAAAGCTTGGTGTCAAGAACACAGTACATGGTCATTGGAACAGTGGTCCCAGGTCATGTCCAGGTATTGTCTGAACAGTGATTCTCGCCGGGTTTTCATCTGGAGTGAACCAGGAACCTGATACCAACCCCTTAATGTCCTTGAAAGGGACCTGTATGGAGGTCGTGGTTTGATGGTGTGGGGTGGGGTTATGATTGGTGCACGTACACCATTGCATGTGTTTTACAGAGGAACTTTAACAGGTCAGGTGCATCGGGACGTCATTTTGCACCAGTATGTCCGCTTTTTCAGTGGTGCAGTGGGTCCCCCCTTCCTCCTGATGGATGATAACGCACGGCCCCACCGAGCTGCCATCGTGGAGGAGCACCTTGAAATAGGAGATATCAGGCGAATGGAGTGGCCTGCCTGTTCTCCAGACCTAAACCCCATAGAGCACGTCTGGGATGCTCTCGGTAGACGTATCGCTGCACGTCTTCAAACTCCTAGGACACTTCAGGAGCTCCGACGCGCACTGGTGCAAGAATGGGAGACTATACCCCAGCCGCTGCTCGACCACCTGATCCAGAATATCCCAACCCGTTGTGCGGACTGTGTACGTGTGCATGGTGATCATATCCCATATTGATGTCGGGATACATGCGCAGGAAACAGTGGCGTTTTGTAGCACAAGTTTTCGGGACGGTTTTCTCAACTTATCACCAATACCATGGATTTACAGATCTGTGTCGTGTGTGTTCCTTATGTCCCTATGTTGCAATTATCCTTAATTTATAAGCATGAGTGTAGAATGTTTTCACATACAAAATTCGGAAGCATTACTTTTCAGCACCCCCTCGTGTCTGAGTTAAACAGTATGCTTCTAAAAGGTTATGATAAATAAATTTTAAAGATTAATATGCCTTTAGTGTTTTGTGAGGCGAAGTTTATCTTCTAGACTGTGGTAAGTAATGAATGGGGACATTACGTGCTGCACGAGATTTTACAGTTAGGTGCAAGTCCTTGTGTGGTCACCGGGAAAAATGGCTAATTAGCGTTTCGTCCCGGCGATATTACTGTAAATTGTTTGCACACGGTGATTTCAAAGCTGGATGTGATGCAAAAGTATTGCACCACAAAGACGTATTCATATAAATTCACAGTTCCTTCTAGCACGGATGGGTAACATGAGATCTGCATTGGTCACTAAAGGCAAAGATTTTGGTCCGGAACAGAGTGTTAATGGGGCACGAAGCTATATAACAGAATAAACTTCACCTATTATTCACAGTTTTAACATCACTCATGACATATCATCGTTGACGTCGTATTTCAAAATAGCCAATTGAAAACTGGTAAATAATTGGCTTTGTGGGTATAAAAACTGTTCTAATTTATTTAGAATTAACGTATTTGATTCAAACATCGATTGAAACGCCTAGCTTAACTAAAACTGCTGTAACTTTATCTACTTTAGTGATGTTTGGTCCTTGCGAGTTTTGTTTGTCGTTTGAACAGAAAGGATGACACAAACAGATAGATATCACTTTTAGCGACAGGTTAAATAATTAATTTAGATTACACGATGTGTGACCGGCAGTACCATTGACGTATTATGATTCGATATTACATCCTATAGCGTATTATAGCTATTTTTTGCATGCACAGATTGTACAGAATTTGTCAGTGTTCCTCTAATGACTTACTCACTTTATTTTCCCTTCCAAATGGCTATTACCAATTCGTTTTATCTCTATTCGTGTGTACTGTAATGAGCAAAAAAAGAAAAAGAAAGTATAAATGCAACATTAGCTGTTAGTGACACAGTTTACTTCGATTCTCCTAGTACCAGTCACAACATACTCCTCGACGTACTCCTACTCCTGAAGGTTTATGTTTGGGTATGTACAGTAACATTTGGTAAGTGTAGTTAAAAGTGAACGAAAAACATACGATATTTACAGTACAGGAAAAGTAATAAAAACATACAATTTGGCAGCAATAAATGGTAACAAGGATAAAAAGTAATGATGTTTACAGTGCCACTCTTGACGTTAGACTCTCTTTTTTTTCCACGCTGACGTTTGTTGTAATGAATATTGCCTATGTCGGGAGCAAATACAGAATAGTGTATCGAGAGCCTTTAAGATAAGAGAGACAACGAACCATGAAGGAAGATCCGAGATTAAGATCCTATCGGCATCGAGGCCTCTGTGGATGAAGGATAAGCTGATACTGGATAATGTCGGCTGCAGCCTGTTCGAAGGAAAGGTACGGCATTAACCGAAAATCATTTATCGAAATCACGGTAGACCACACGACGATGACCACTCCGAGATAGGATCCCCACTCCTCTTAAACCCGGGTCCAAAGTCTTAACCACTGAATCATCTCGGTCGATTAGATGAATAAGTTGCGTTACTCACAGCTGCGACGATTACAGACAAAAGGTTATGCACCACAAAGAAAAAGTAGCAACCGAAAAACACTTGCTATACAGGTGTAAATTATTTGTAAATGTTCGAAACCTATGTAAAATGAAGATATTCGCACATTCACGAAGAGAACATTGGCATAATGATGGGCAATGTAAGCATCTACATCTACATCTACATACATACTCCGCAATCCACCATACGGTGCGTGGCGGAGGGTACCTCGTACCACAACTAGCATCTCTCACTGTTCCACTCCCAAACAGAACGAGGGAAAAATGACTGCCTATATGCCTCTGTACGAGCCCTAATCTCTCTTATCTTATCTTTGTGGTCTTTCCGCGAAATGTAAGTTGGCGGCAGTAAAATTGTACTCCAGTCAGCCTCAAATGCCGGTTCTCTAAATTTCCTCCGTAGAGATTCACGAAAAGAACGCCTCCTTTCCTCTAGAGACTCCCACCCGAGTTCCTGAAGCATTTCCGTAACACTCGCGTGATAATCAAACCTACCAGTAACAAATCTAGCAGCCTGCCTCTGAATTGCTGCTATGTCCACCCTCAATCCGACCTGGTAGGGATCCCAAACGCTCGAGCAGTATTCAAGAATACGTCGTATTAGTGTTTTATAAGCGGTCTCCTTTATAGATGAACCACATCTTCCCAAAATTCTACCAATGAACCGAAGACGACTATCCGCCTTTCCCACAACTGCCATTACATGCTTGTCCCACTTCATATCGCTCTGCAGTGTTACGCCCAAATATTTAATCGACGTGACTGTGTCAAGCGCTACACTACTAATGGGGTATTCAAACATTACAGGATTCTTTTTCCTATTCATCTGCATTAATTTACATTTATCTATATTTAGAGTTAGCTGCCATTCTTTACACCAATCACAAATCTTGTCCAAGTCATCTTGTATCCTCCTACAGTCACTCAACGACGACACCTTCCCGTACACCACAGTATCATCAGCAAACAGCCGCACATTGCTATCCACCCTATCCAAAAGATCATTTATGTAGATAGAAAACAACAGCGGACCTACCACACTTCCCTGGGGCACTCCAGATGATACCCTTACCTCCGATGAACACTCACCATCGAGGACAACGACATCGACATCTTTGGGAATAGAAACTGAACAAGACTGATGAGAGAATCTGATTAACACAAGCTCTTAAGAGTAATTTCTGACATATCTGATTTCTCATTAAGAGGTCTTTTGGAAGTTGCATCTCCACGACCTCTATTCGTCTAAATATTCAAGATATCGTGTGCATTGAGTTCAAATGTTTCAGTCACTTGAAATGCGGTTTCTGACTAAAGAATCTTAATGATACTGTTATCAACGGTATATTAAATGCCATTTCTGCTTCCTTCGTTGTGAAGCAAGCACTGGAAGCGCGTAGTATGCTGTGCGGGACGGAAATGTGGTCTTTGTACAAGAGGGACCCTCTATCCGGGAAATGCATACACTACACTCGCCGCTATGTGACGTAAACGTTCGAGAACGAGGCCATCAATGAACCTTCTGATAGTGTTTGATACACTAATCAGCCATGAAATCCGTCAGGGCAATGTGAATTCACGGGCTGCGCTTAACACTGCCTTCATATTACATTAGCTGATCAAAAGTATCCAGACACCTCTGTGTTGTGCGGAACTGACCACTGGATGTCACGAAATGCGGACCCGCCAGTATGAAAGTCGGTGGGGAATATTGTGCTGTCGGTAGGGAACATATATATAGTTCATATGTCTCTGAGCACTATGGGACTTAACTTCTGAGGTCATCAATCCCCTAGAACTTAGAGCTACTTAAACCTAACTAACCTAAGGACATCACACACATCCATGCCCGAGGCAGGATTCGAACCTGCGATCGTAGCGGTCGCGCGGTTCCAGACTGTAGCGCCTAGAACCGCTCGGCCACTCCGGTCGGCAGAGAACAAGTAGGCCTAACGGAGGAGCAGGTCGGTCAAGAGAGCTCAGTCACTTCGAACGTGGAGTAAGCTTTGGGTGTCACCTTGATAATAAATCCACCAGAGACATTTTCACCCCTCGAAAGCTGCCCAAGTCAACTGTTGTTGACGTGACTGTAAAAATAAATAAATAAAAACGGGAAGCAATAACAGCAGCTAAACCAAGGTCAGGTAGACCTCATGTACAGAGCGAAAGGGACTGACGAGCAATGCGGAGAATGAGTGTAAAAAATTCGCATGACATCAGCGAAAGAAATCACTCGTGAGTTGCAAACATCAATTCAACCAGCACAATGACTGTGCGTAGGGAATTGAAATATTCGGATAGAATGGTCGAGCAGCCCCTCATAATTCACAAATTGCTAGAGCCTATGCAGAGCAACGCTACAAGTAATCTAAAGAACGACGTCACTGGACAGTGGGTGACTACAAAAGAGTGACTGGGAGTGATGAATCACGCGATACCTGTGGCAACCCGATGAAAGGACAGTATATAAGCAACGACGTGACTTACTTATGGCTAAGTTGATGGGAACGACAGACCGCATGCGGATGTTTGCATCCAATAAGAGAAGACTACGAGTGACTAGAAGGTGTGAGTTGAGTTTTTCCGAAATTTTGGCATTTACTTACAACAACGTAAGGTTTTTTTTGTACTTGTTACATTTTTCGGTGGATACAGCAGTAACGTCCAACATTGATAAACCAATTGTAGGTATGGTAGGCCTTTTGAATACTGTACCATTTTATCTGATTTTCTGTTTTGTATAAGGTTCCAAAATGGGTGCCGGCCATCTACGCACCGTTCGAACTCTTGCCTTTAAAAGGTATGTTTTGGAATGCTTTGAACAAGAACGGTCCACCTGCTCTCTCCAAGTTGCTGGAGTGTTGGGTGCATCTCAGACTTACGTTTCGAGAGTTGTCTATGAATAATCTGCAGAAGTGTAGTCAGTAGTACTGCAGGACTAGCCAAGGCCAGTATGAAAAGCGTCTACGTTGATGTGAGTGCTATCCATGACGTGTACTACTGCCGCCGGCCTGACGGCTTGCGCAGTACGCCTCTGCAGGTTTTGTTTCGATTGGTTGTGTGAGCTACGACTGAAGCCGTCCAATAAGAAAGCTAGGTCGCAGTATTCATTTACACGTGACCTCGTGGCCAGCAATCAAGGGTACTTCTTTTCCTGCTGCTGTGACTGGAGTTTCCACGTAGAATAGACTCTTTGTCTTGTGACAGTGAAATGGGCATATTAAACAGATTTCGTTCCGGATTATGTTGGACTGTTACTGGGTTTAAACACGTGACTTTCAAGATTGTGGAGAAATAGGTTTCTGTCCGCAATATGTTTTGCAGTCGTATTTGGGGCGGGAATTTTAGGTCTTCTTTAGAACACGTAGTGATCAATGTCCATTTTTCATTGTCTCATCGAATATTTCAAGTGCCCTATCTCAATACTCTTCCGCCAATGATATGAACTTCCTGGAATTAATAATAATACACTGTGATCTTCATTTGGGTTCATTGGGAAGGTAAAAACACAACCCAAAAAGTGAGGTATCCTGTACATGATTACGGATCATTGAATTACGTTTGAGTATAGTTGGGATTTTTTGAATTAATTATCCTCGTTCACGGTCTTTTTTAATGCATGTTTCCACGTGCTCAACACCTCCATATGTTTTCACTCAAGAACAACGTTCTCGAAACGTCCCCATCCATTTTGTGTACAAAGCTAGTTTGAAAAATGGCTCTGAGTACTATGGGACTCAACTGCTGAGGTCATTAGTCCCCTAGAACTTAAAACTAGTTAAACCTAACTAACCTAAGGACATCACAAATATCCATGCCCGAGGCAGGATTCGAACCTGCGACCGTAGCGGTCTTGCGGTTCCAGACTGCAGCGCCTTTAACCGCACGGCCACTTCGGCCGGCCAGCTAGTGTGAAGTAACCTTCCTTAAGCAGTGATCACATACGTATTGAGCAAGAATTTCATATACAGGTAAGTCTGTATCGCTGTGAAACATGCAGACACATGCCAGCAGAGATAGACATCGGCATTTCGGCTGCCACACAAGCTCAGGGTTTTCCAGACTATTAGGTAGCGTAGGGTGAGATGACAAAAACATTTGCGTTGCACAAATTGTATCCGTAATATATGATGTATTAACGTATACGGTTAGTAGATGCATGAGTGGTACAGTGTGTATTCTAATTTCAGTTTTTCTTGGTTAAGCCGCCTTTTTACCGTTGCGCTTTGCGAAAGCTCTTGCCACTCCGAAACTTTAATCATCTCAGTCAGATTGCGGTTACTTACACGTGGCTCAAATTTCATGTCAAGGGGTAGTATTTCAGGACAATAAACTATAGCCACAATCTCTTTTGAACTCCCAGGTTAAAGTTAATTGCGGGAGCAAGTGCAGTTTGCACAATGGTATTCACAGCAGTGAATACTCCAGACAGTATTACTGACTTCGTTGCTTTTTGGTAATCAATGCACGTTCACTCGAAATGCCATCGTGGAGTTACACAATACTAATTTTTAGGCAGGCAAAAATCCACATGTCCAAGTGAAACATAGAGTCAGTATCGGAGTATGGGATGCGATAATTTATGATCGAATCATTGAACCTTATCTAACATCAACCAGACAGACTGGACCGATTTACCTCACTACTCCTAGAGGTGTTCCTCCTCACCTATTGGATACGATGCCGCTACAGACTGAGCAGTTATTATGGCTGAGAAACGACGGGGCTGCAGTTGACTTCGATAAAAATGTTCTACATGACTTGAATGCCACAAGCTTCAAACAATTAACTGGTAGAGACTGGATCATTTCCATTGCTACAACGGTCACCAGATCTTTCACTTATTGACTGTTTTCTATGATGTACGCTAATTCTGTCACAAGAACGGGGGACCTTATTTCGCGAAACTACGCTACAACTCTATTATTGAGTGTAGAGTCTCACTTATTTCAGCATGTGGATCAGTCTCTGCACTGCCGATGTACAGTCTGCGATGAAGTCGAAGTTCAAACCTCTAAACCCACTTTGTAATGCACTGCACGTTGTGACGCTTTGATTGGGTTTCTTGACGAAATATGCCGTTCTCTAACATTGATACTCCCCTTCTCTCTGGTTCAAATGGCTCTGAGCGCTATGGGACCTAACTTCTGAGGTCACCAGTCCCCTAGAACTTAGAACTACTTAAACCTAGCCAACCTAAGGACATTACACACATTCATGCCCGAGGCAGGATTAGAACCTGCGACCGCAGCGTCGCGCGGTTCCTGACTGTAGCGCCTAGAACCGCTCAGCCACTCCGGCCGGCCCTTCTCTCTCTCCAACGTCCAAACAATGGATTCTCTGACATGTATCCCGTCATGAAGAATGACCAGTTTACAGTCGCGCTCTCCACATGCGCACCTCGTGCGTATGGTAATGAGTGATAGGTTGCGTAACTAGTTAGTTTACCAGATGCAACCTCAACATGGTTTGACATCACCGTCCTCAAACTCTGACGGCGCACAGCGCCCAAACTACGCAGAATCGAAAAAAATGTTCCCTCTTTTAAAAAGACCCGTTTTCCGCCCTACACAACACACTACGGGTTTTTTTGTTTTGTGCTCACATTGTGTATCGTAGTAGATCAACGAAGATAATTCAGTTAAATCAAGATAAGAGACTATAATTTGTACACCACCTTAAAATCTTTAGCTGGACTGTAAAAAAGAGAAACCTATCTACAGTGACAAATTAGCTTCACTCTACAGTTTTCTGGTTCAACAGACAGATTGACTACGGCCTTAATGTGAATTCCAAAATTTTCACAATGCTAATTCCACATATCAGTTGTTCTAGAACTACACAAAAGTCATACAGCATGCTAAGCAGGAAGTTCATACTTCATCATAGTCCTAAATGTGAGTATGAAAAAAGAAACCCAAACGAGCACTATTATAGGTCGGGATAAGATAACGCATCATGTTGTCAACTAGAAAAATATAACTGATGATACTGACTGGCTAATATTCCATTTTATTTGAATTTGATCTAGGTCTCCTCAAGATTATGCACACAACGATCTTTAAAGGAAGGCTCCCATATTTACTCATTGGAACTTGGTGGCAGATTTCTCTAAAACGTTTACAGAATATATTTCCATACTCAGTTACTGAATAATAATACCTAAATCTAATCCTAATGCTCCAAAATGTGAAATGCAAACACGCAACACGACGGAAGACAAATCAACAAACCACGCACCATTCTTGAAGGGAAGAAGGCATTTTGGCGATATCTTTTTTGCACCTTAAACCTTAAACTGCATGTTTTGGTAACAAACAAAGAGAATTTCATAATGCATGGAATATGAATGGAAACATGATGAAATACAAGGTTGGAACAAGGTTCCACACACACACACACACACACACACACACACACACACACACACACACACAGTTTAAACTTCAGTATCTCTTTACACCAGATATCTCTGACTGTGAACGAAAATTCGAGTTCTAAACCAAAATAAAACACATATGACACTACCTTCCTAAATTAATCGTTATGTAGCATTAAATATATACACATGGCTTGTATACTGGCGGTACTGATAAAATTTGTAGTTGAAGGTACTTTGGTGATGACAAAAAGTTCGATTAATCTACCACAGTTTTGAAGGTACAAAGGATACTAAAATTAATTATTTTCACATCTAAATTACCTTTACTACTTAACGTACGTGTGATTCACTAATTGGAACTAGTGAAATAAACTGTAGGCTAGTTGATGAGCTTAGTTCGATCTTGACATCACGGTGGAGTTTTACCGGTCATGAAAACTAAACAGCCGATCACTCATCAGTTTTTTACCAATTATTAAAACAAATACGTCTGTGATTTGATGGATCGATCTTGGATTGTGACTTCATGCACTCAAGGTCGATGACCCACATGTGAAATCATGATGATGTCATAGTTAAAGTGTATGTGGCCTGTGACAACATGGATAAGGCACTGCCTTGTAGAAATTACATTAAGAATCTGACTAACCACTTTTGCTTGTTAGAGCAAGTATATATGGGGTAATTTGTTACAGATTTGTTTAATGCTTGGGATAATAATTGAGATACAGCAGCTGACACGGATAGTCAGGTTGTGATACAAACACACTGTCCTGCTTCTGGTATTACACGTGGCAGAATTAGTTGCAATTTTACAGTAACATGGGTGTTATGGCAATTTGTTACAATTTTTATATAGTATGGAAATTGTTTTACAGCTTCATTGTAACATGGAGCACTTTGTAACAATTTTTTGCTGTATCTACTGCGATTTGTTATAATTCTATTGTAACACTGCAACAATTTGTTATAATTTTGCTGTAACATGGGTGCATTTTTTTAACGTTTTCCTGTAACATGGGCTAATTTGTTACAGTTTTTCTGTAACATTAGTAAATTTGTTACAATTTGTTGCAATTTTGCCATAACATGGGGAAGTTCGACATAATACTGCTGTTACATGGACATTTTGTTACAATGTTGTTGAGATGGAGGGTGATTTGTCACAATTTTGCTGTAACATGGCTCAGTTATGTGTGATGTTACATGTGCAGTTTTTTACATTTTCTCTGTAGTATGGGGTGCAATGTTTTGCAGTTTTCTTGTAAGATGGAGAAATTTATTATCATTACACTATTTCAGTGGCAACATGTGGAACAATTTGTTACAATGTGGCTGTAAAATGAGTTTGTATGGGGCACTTTGTTACATGTATGCTCTAAAGTGAGGCAGTTTGTTACAATTTTACTGTCACATCATAATTTATGCTGCACTTTGATAGAATTCTGCTGTTGTGTGGTGCTGTATGGAGAGGCAAAGCGTCATCAAGTTTCCACTCTTTGACAGCACAAGTTAGCATTATCAGCTGACGATAACAAACTCTTGTTCATCAAGGTCACGTTACTAACTTAGCATGGGGGCCATTACAATTTGTGGCTGACTTTAATGCCTGTTTCATTGAAGCTACGATGGCTTTTTGACAAATTTAAAGTAGGAACAACATTGTATACTTTGGTACAAAGATCAAACTATTCACGTCGATAAGTGTACTTCAAGGTGTAAGCTACATCAGCAGAAGTGTCCATGTGTGTTTTATAATGTTATAGAAGCTCGTATTTAGAAAAAACTTAATACATGGTAGAATGACTAAACTAAGATCTTTGACTAACCTATAATTTATTTCAGTAGTTCCAATAAGTTAACTAACCGTATTTTGATGAGTAATAAAGATTATTTAGATGTGGAAATATTTAATTTGAGGGTCTATCACACATGTACGTATATATCTAATATATACTCCGCTAGCCACCAAGTGTTTAACACTAATCAAACTATAAGGTATCTGTATAGATCATGAAGGGTGTAGGGTCACAAATGAAAGGTATCTGCATAAATTATGAAGAATATCTGTAGAAATCATGAACCGTATCTATTAAATTTGCACGAACAATAAATGAATCTAATTTACCACATGGAGGCTAAACCTCTCTCATCAAATGGGAGGGTGCATTCTGTTTTCAGCTAGGCAGTCGATCAGTTCACAGGGAATGTACTTTAAAACTGAAATTTCACTTAAGAGGCAATTAAATAAACAGGCCTGCATGAGCTTCACAACGTACAAATGCTGTAAATTGTACTCTCCGAAACACAGATTAGGATATGTGGGATAAAACATTAACAGTGAAATTCAATTTAAACTAGATTTAAGATTTGTTTTACGAAATGAAGTCAGAAAAGCACTATACATTTACATAAAAACGTAATGGTTGCTGGTGCCTGCTTTAAATAACCACATGTGCCTGTGGGCCTGTAAATCATTAGAGTCTCATGAAATAGGACTCACTTAATAGTGAGGAGTCACACATGCACTTCAGATTCATATTAACACCACACAGTACATGGAGAAGGAACTACAGGAACTATCACATGCATCACAGACACATATAATCGGCGGAAGTTTGCTCCACCGGCCTAACACAATGTACAGAAAACTCAAACCGTCGAATTAAACGAGAATTATTATCAGAAATGCAGATCAGATCGGGGATGCCTGTAATACAGAGCACACGTATGGAGGCAATGTAATTTAAGCACTACAAGTATAGAATAAGTACGGAAAACCGACAAGCTGAAGGCGCATTCGTCTTTCAAACACGTGGTAGGCACAAAGCCATATCAAGAAAAAATACAAAAATTGCAAAAATTCGATTAATTCATGGAACTCCCCATATAAGTAAATTATTGCAGAATAATTGCAAGATGAAACAGATTCCGAGAGCTGAAGGTTGTCCAAAACAACGGTGAACATGTGGGATTCAGCAAACAAAGGCAATCATACTAACGGGTGGAAATTAAGGAATACAGCCGAAACTAACGAAACAGAAGAAGAAATAATATAAGAAACACAGACACACACATTCAAACTGGGAAACACGAATTCTAATTGAGACCAAGCAGGGTTCGCACACCAAGCTCTCACGTTTCTAAGTTCGGCTTGAACAAAGTACCTATTAGTAAAATCGAAAAATTACAAAAAAAACCTTACCATTTCCCATTCTGAGTGAAATATTTTGTGTGATTGCAAAGGTCTGAAGCTAGAAAAAAATGCAATAAAACTTCGACTAGGCTGAAGCTTACATAGACTCTGTTACCATTTTCTCCACTGAAAACGATCTGCCACGAGCAACCTCTCTCTTCAAAATCCCAGCACAATGACGTATCTAGGTCACATACAGGTAAGAGAAGTTGTCAGAGAACACCCTTACCGCACCATCCCTACTTTTAGCAGACAAGAAGTTTACGCGCTACTAGATATTACGAAAACTCAATATACATACCCTTTCACTCACACTGTCATTCTAAGATGGTAGGAATGGGAAATAAGGGTTGCAGTACAATACAAATATTTTTTAATTAATTGTGGGGAAGGTATAAAGCAAGCACAGATGCGTAATAAATCAGTAATTGGATACATAATAGACACAGAATAAATATGAATTCAGCGAATGTCAGCAGCTGTATGTGAGTGGATCAAGCTCAGATATTAAGTATTTTTCCTCGCATTTTTATTGAATGCACTGGAAGTATAACGTTTTAAAGGACATGTGAAATGGCATTAAATTTTATTTAAACATTATGAAGGGGCTAATATGGATACCATTCAAAACTTTTCATCGTGGGGTGCATACCTTAACCTGTAAGTTGCATGAGTTGTGCCAATATGCAACTCATGCGTATTTTTTAACGTTAATTCTGATGGTAATGACATGACATGTGTTTTTTCTCCTGGAAGTATTACATATTTTGAGAAATAGCTTTATTTTTATGTCGAAACTGAATTTTCGTTCATGATCAGAGATCTCTCTATCTGTCTCTCTCTCTCTCTCCCTCTCTCTCTCTCTCTCTCTCACTCTCTCTCTCTCTCTCTCTCTCTCTCTCTCTCTCTGTGTGTGCGTGTGTGTGTGTGTGTGCGTGTGTGTGTGTGTGTGTGAAAATAAGAATGTGACACTTAACATACATATTACATTTTTATGTTGCTGACATATTTTTTCACAAAGTTTCGATGTGCAAATAACATTGTGACAAGCAACAGAACAAATTAGATTGGAAATATTTAATTTGAATTTCCATTGTGCCTTGCACTAACAAGTAACCCCTTGAGTGTGAGGGCCCCGAGTTCAATCTTTAGGCTAATTTAAAAGTGTTGTGTTAACAGTTATGACGAGAAAAATATTAGCTGCTAATGTCTCACCACAAGCATCAGGAAGACGACGGAGACTGAGTGTCTGGGAGATGCAGAGATCAACCTTCTGTGGAATGTATCTATTATACTTCACAAAACGCTCATTGTCGACATTCAAGAAATGTTCAAAACAAACCATTAACTTGCACCATGAACACCGAATGAAACTGGAGCTCCACAGTGATCACAAACGTTCGCACCATCAAGATCGAAGGCAAACTCCTTGGGAGATATAAACAGTCCAGGACTATCAGCTAGGTATTCGCTCTTAAAGAATGCATACTGAATCATATTGATGTAAGGCGGTGATTAGAACTGATGGAATGCGATGGCATGCAACCGAATGCGAAACAGTTTATCGTGGAGCTTGTCGTGAAACTGGCTATCCTTTAAGGAATAGCTGCAAATAGTGCGATAATGCGTTTTGTAGGCACGGAAAAAGTAAACATCGAGAGGCTGTATTTATGCAGTGGTTCCAGTGGTATGAATTGCGATGTCACACATTTTTTAGGAGAAATAGTTTGATCTAAAGGAGTATGATTTTTATACACAAACCAGGAATCAAGCAAAAGCAAACTATTTTGGCCAGTTATTACCCAAAAGCAGTGCTCGTACCATAGTTGTAGTTCTCTTACTCCCATACCCCCATTCTTGCTTGCTGCAATGTAAGCATTCCCTACTGTCCTTGTAAGGTCACGTGTACGAAAATGAATCGTAAGGGACAGAGCACCTTCAACTTCTCGCAGCACAATAAACAACTTTCCAGGCAATTTGCCATCCGGATTTACTGTCAGCTAATTGCATGCGAACGCCTTAAGGCATTGATCTTAGTTTATCTTGATATAGCTCACTTGGTATTTCTAATGTCCAGGGTTCCTTTCATATACACTTCCTCTTCAAATCCTGATTGGTCGGAGTTGAAAAGAGATTCCTTGCTGAACGATGCGGTAAGTCTCTTTATCTCATGTACAGATTTTCGAGCCGATTATGCAGTTTGCTGTGGCTCGTCAGGTTGACACTTTGTTTGAAATTTCGGTATCTTCCGTCTTCCAATTCTGTACCACTGTTTCAAGTTATGTAACCATTCATTGTTTCCCTTGAAATCACTGTAATCTACGCCGCGCTTAGTTTGATGTGCATAACGTAGTAACTCGCTATCATACACATCCTATAAATTGTGTCGAGATCCTCAAAACGCCCAAACATCAGTTTTTGTAACAAGTGCAGCTTGTACTCCCTTGAAAATCCTTATTTTCTTATACACTGCACGGTCATGTTCCTGCAGTCTTATTCTAAATCTGTGCATAACTGTTTTTTTACTGTGTTGTGGATGATCTTCCATGTACGTAATTATGTTTAGTGCCCGCTCCTTGGATAAGGATTATCCTTAAGTACGTTTCATTGGAGATGGAATTTGTGCCTTCCTATCTGACAAGAATGATGAACTATGTGGTTAGACACCTGTTTCAATATCACTTTCACTTGTTACAAACGTATAGTCGTCATTGTACTGCTCTTTACATTGTCTGCCCAGTCGAGCATGTACGACACCACACATTCCACTAACTCAACTTGCTGAAACGCTTATATTTCATCTGACACTTCTTTCTCACTATGAAAAATTCCTTGGGTTCCTTTTCTGACGAAATGTCAATATCGGCAAATGTTTGCTTAATTTATCGTTGCCATTGCACTGCTTTGTATCAACACCACTAGCACTGTAGCACTGTTACCAGTTACTCGTCGACTAAGCAGTTCAACTACGCTCTGCAAACTCATGCTGTGCTCACCATTGGATACCTCCAGTGCCACCCCGTGCTGCCATTTGTAGCCAATATCATCTTTACATGGTAGGCAATACGTCTGGCGTTGAATTCCATAAACATCATTGGTCTTTTGAGACCTCACACTCAAGGGGTTCCCTGTAAGTATGATACAGAGATAACAATAAGGACGTTCACAAGTGCTGCTTAACATCTAAGCACATAGCATAAATGTTGTGTGCATGTGTGTGTGTGTGTGTGTGTGTGTGTGTGTGTGTGTGTGGAGTGAGGAGGGCAAGGAGAGAGAGAGAGAGAGAGAGAGAGATGAGTTCCACCAATTTACCCAATTCAGGTGAAGCTTGGAAGTACTGTAATAATGGCGACATTCATTTTGAACATGACATCATTTTAACGCAGTTCAGGTTAAGTTTACGTTTTTCCGGTAGCCCCTGAAAATACTGTAGTATTGGTTACAACTTTTTTTTTAACATAATGCCATTTTACCGGATTCGCGTGAGGCTTAGGTACTTTTTTGAGGCTGTTTGCGGGCATGTGGGATGTGAGATGTACAGCATCTTATTTGTTAAATAGTGCAGAAGTGGAAATACTGCATTTTCACATATTTTTGCACATGGTGCAAAAAAATTTGATGCTTTTGAACATTGTGATTAACATTTCTTTTTAATGCCCGTTAAAATACTAGCATGTCGTTGGCTCTTTCACTTTAATGGTGGGTAAAATACTATGCTGTGACTGGACGAGAGCGTAGAGGACGGGAGGGAGAGAAGAGCGGAGTGGGTGGAGGGGAGAGGGGTGGGGGTCATGATGTGTCATGCCTTTGCATGTAGTCAACCCTGAATTTTAGGAACCCTATTTCTTCCAAGGTTGATAAAACTCGCTGTTTGGTCTCAATTTCCGGATATTTATTTATTCGTATAGTTTTCCATTGAAATTTCCCGTTACTGTAGAAGTCCGAGGGCAATTGCTACCTTTCTCTGCAACTACATTAACCGTAGCATCTATACTTCGCAAAATAGTGGGTACTTATAGTACGACTATCATTCCCTCTTTGTCTGTTTCATTCACGAATGGTGCATTTGAAACAACAATGGTAGGTTAACGGATTTCTCGAATATTCCCATTATATTCATGTCGTGAGACACATATTGCTCCCATCTTTTTGGAATATTCGTTCTCCTATTTTCAGAAGAAAATCTTGCCTAGATGTAAAAAGCCCCTTTTTTGTGTCACTGGTGTTTGTCGAGCTTACTAAATCCACTGTGACGAAACGCGCCGCTCTTCGTAGCTCTTCTCTACCTCTTCTGCTAATCCAAACTGGTTAGCGCCTTAGTGTGACAAGCAGCACTCAAGCAGCGGTCCGACGATGATTTGGTAAGCTATTATTTTTTCGCGATTGAATTATTGTTCCGTAAGATTCTTCCAATAAATCTGTCTCTCATCTGTCTCCCTAGCATTAATTTTATGTGGTCATTGCACTTTACATCGCTCTGCATATTTACTCCTATGTATTTTACGGTTATTACTGCTTCCAGTGATTATTTTTCAGTAATGTAATGGAACAGTAATTGATCTCTTCGCCTATGTATGGGCAACACATTACATTTATTTACCTTCAGCGGCAACTGCTAATCCGTGCTCCAACTCGTAGACACTCTAGGTATTCCTGCAGTTCGCCACAATTTTCTAGCGTTGCAACCCACATTCACGCAAGAGCATCGTCAGCGAAGCTTCCGGTGTTGTTCAACAGGCTATTTTTACGTATAGAAAACTGTAACGGCCGTATGGGGTACGAAGTGTAGACATCCTCTAAGATGGTGCACGCTAGGTAACGCTCTGTTTATTCAAACCAGCAGTAAGTCTACACGCATGGCAGCCGAATCAAACGTGATCACGGCCATAACAATCAGAATTACACAAAGTACAGCAAAAATAGTTCTTGTAATAACTCATTGACAAAGGAAATAGGACCATAAATCCGAACCCTGCAAGATTTTAGATCTAAGCCGAGACAAAGAAGAATAACTCATCATAATTGCTAAAGAAAACAAGATTGACTTCATCACACTTCAGGAAACGCACATGTTGGATGAGGAACAGACCTTCAAAGCAAAAGTTCCTGGATATAAAATCGTTGCAATCATAGCCTCGAGAACTCACGGCTTCATAATGTACCTTTGCAACGGTATTAAACAAAATAAAGTTATTGAATGTCAGTGCTCTTCATAGAGGAGGAACTTCATGTAGTAATCAAATCCCTCAAGAGCAGGAGAGCTGCTGAACTGGATGGTATATTTCCCGAATTCGTTAAACAACTAAGAAGGAAAGTACGACAATGACAGCTACAATTTTACAATGAAGTATTGGACAGCGGTGAAATCCCTCACAAATTTAAAATTGCAAAAACTATTGCTATATTCAAGGCAGGAAAACCTAAGGAAGACCCAGAGAGCTATCGTCCAATCGCACTACCAAGCATTTGTTACAAGGTGCTGGAAGAATTCTGTAAAACAGAATATATCCAATAACTGATGCCACGTCCTTCCCACACAAGCAGGATTTCGTGCGCATCGAATCTGCTGCGAGCAAGTTCTCGTCCGAAATCCTCACTGGCATTTATTAACCTCACAGCAGCGTTACAATACCGTGTAGGTGGATGGATTAATATATAAGCTAAATCAAAACCGTTCCAAGCTCTAAAAATCACGGCACCGATGGAAAACATGCTTAAAAACCACTCTTTTAAAGTTAACTTTGGAGAAACCACAAGTAAATCCTATACCATAAATAATGGTCTCCCGCATGGCGCGGTTGTGGCCCCGCTTTTATTTAACTTCCACGCCAGCAACATAGTCACCACACCATTCTGTAAAGTTTAGCTACGCCGACGACCTAGCGATTACAGCTCGGAGCGACACATTTGAAGAAGGCGAACAAACATTTACTAACGATCTAGAATTGCTCGAACAATATTAGAAAAAGTGAAGACTTTGTCCGAACCCTAATAAGACACATGTCAGTTCACTCAACCAGCCAACGGAATGGTAAACAGACAACTGAATGTAATCTTCAAAAAATTACGACATTGTCGACACCCAAAATATTTCGGTGTGTCTCTCGACAGATTTCTCACATTTAGGAAACACCTGGAGTTAACAGAACAAAAGCTAAAATCGAGAAATAACATATTAAGGGAATTGGAGCTAGCTGGGAATCTAATTTCAACACTTTAAGACCTACAGCACAAGCACTTTTGTATTCTATCTTCTGTTTGGAGTAGAAGTAGCCATGTCAACAAAACAGATGTCCTTCTGAATGATGGGATGAGGATCGTGCGTGGAACTCTTGAATAAACACCAACAACATAGCTGTCAGTACTCGCCAATATCGCCCCTTCAAATCTCCGACGGCAAGGGGCAGTAACACATGAATGGATGAAACTCAAAAAATCCAGAGACTTAGCTATTCATAAAACATTGAACAACTTACCATGCATTCGTTTAAAACCCAAAGTAACAATCAGGATAAACACTGGCCAACTCGCCCCAGAAAACTATAATTTACATCTACATCTACATCTAAATACATACTCTGAAAGCCACCGTATGGCACGTGGCGGAGGGTAACCTGTACTACTACTATTCATTTCCTCTCTTGTTCCGCTCACAAATAGTGCGACGGAAAAACGACTATTTACGAGGGTTGGAACTATTTATTCACTATCGATACAAAAGTGTTACATGTTTTCACCTGTTACTGTCCTTCAAAGTAGTCACTAGCGTTGTGTATAGCCCGTTGCCAGCGATGTGGAAGGCGTAGTATACCGTTAGCAGAGCCTGTTCTGCTGATGGTGCGAATGGAGCGGTCTAAAGTTATGGTGTACGACTGTGATGTTGTTATCCTAGCGCATTACGTTGCTCTACGGAAGAGCGTCAATACACAGTATTACTGTTCGTTTTTGGAGCACCACTTGCTACCAGCTTTGCGAAAGAAGCGGCAACACTTTCCGCGCAACCCACCCATCATTTTGCCCGACAATGCGCGGACGAATACAGCGCAAGCTGTGGCTGCTCTGTTCAGTCGATGGGACTGGAAGTACTATACCATCCATCATACTCTCCAGACTTAAGGCCTTGTGACTTTGATTTGATTCCAAAGATGAAGGAACCACTTCGTGGCATTGGCTTCAGAACTGTTCCAGAGATTCGACAGGCAGTAGACCGCTCCATTCGCACCATCAACAGAACGGGCTCTGCTAACGGTATACTGTGCCTTCCACATCACTGGCAGCGGGTTCTACACAATGCTGGTGACTACTTTGAAGGACAGTAAGAGGTGCAAAAATGTAACTCTTTTGTATCGGTTGTGAATAAATAGTTGCCACTATTTAAGTTCCAACCCTCGTATACGCCTCCATACGAATCCTAATCCCTCTAAACTTATCTTCGTGGTTCATACCTGAAGCGTACGTTGGCGCCAGTAGAATCGTTTAATAGTCAGGCTCAATAGCAGTCTTCGATAAGGTCGTCGTCTTCCGTCCAGAGAGTCCCATTTGAGTTCCCGAAGCACCTCAGTAATACTTGTTTGGCCCTCGAATCAGCCGGTAACAAATCTAGCAATTTGTCTCTGAATTATTTCTATTTCTTCCTTTAAACCGACCTGATGCGGGTTACTCGAACAGTGCTCAACAATGTGTCACACTAGTGTCCTATAGGCGGTCTACTTTTCCTAAAATTCTCCCAATAAACAGAAGTCGACCATCCGCCTTCCCTACTACAATCTTTAGATGCTAATTCCATTTCATATCGCTTTGCAACGTTAAGCCTAGATAATTAATCGACGCGATTGTGTCAAGCAGTACACTGATCAGCCAGAATACTGTAAGCACCGACCTACTGTAGATAGAAAGCGTCGAGGCGACAGCAACATCACCTAGCGAGAACTGACTGTTAACAGACATGCGCACGGTGTATGTACGAGCTACCCGAAATTTATGGAAATTAGGTGACTTGTGCGTGTATATGAAGTGCCAGCTGGCTCCAGCGACCTACCAAGAACTTATTGCTTCCATGCCACGACGCGTCGCAGCTGTTATCCGTGCCAAATGTGGACGTACCGGCTACTATGTAGGTGGTCATAATGCTCTAGTTGATCAGTGTACACCACTGATGCTTAGGGGTTTAGTTTTCCTACTCTTCTGCATAACTTACAGTTTTGTACATTTAGAGCTAGCTGCCATTCATGACACCAACTATAAATTTTGTCCAAGTCACCTTGCAACCTCCTGCAGTCACTCACCGACGACACCTTCCCATACATCACAGCACTGTCAACAAAAAGCCACAGACTGCCGCATACTCTGGCCGCCAGATAGTTTACGCATATAAAAAATAATAGCAGTCCTATCACACTTCCTTGGAGCACTCCTGAAGACACCCTCATCTCTGATGAACACCAGTCGTCGAAGACAACATACACTCACATACCTGGGAACCTGCTCTGTATGCTCGTACCTTCGTTAACTGTCAGCAGTATGGCATCGTCTCAAAAGCCTTACAGAAAGCTACCAATATGGATTCCACTGTTGCCCTTCAATCATGGTTCGCAGGATCTCATGTGAGAAAATGGCAAGCTCAGTTTCACACTAGCGATGCTTTTTAAAACCATACTAATTTGTGGACAGAATCTGTTCCCTCTCAAGGAAATTTTATATATTCGAACTCAGAATACGTTCAAGGATTCAGCAGCAATTTTGAGGGTCCGTTCTTTTATCTTTCTTATATACCGGAGTGACCTGTGCTTTTTTCCAGTCGCTTGAGACATTGCGCTGGGCGAGAGATTCGCGATAAATGCATGCTAACTAAGGCGCCAATGTGGAGTACTCTGTGAAAAACCGAATTGGGATTACATCAGAACCTGGCGGCGTATTTACTTTCCACTTTTTCAGTTGTTTCTCTACACCAGGTATGCTTATTACTAGTCCTCCATAGGGGAGTCTGGGAGATGGTCAAACGAGGGTAAGTTTCTACCACTCTTCAGCGTGAACGATATCTTATATGCGAAGTTTAAAACTTCGACTACACTCCTTCTGTCTTCTACTGCCATATCAGACAGATCAATGAATGACCGGCTAGCAGCCTTAGACCCACTTAGAAACAGATGAATGAATAGATCATTGGACTTCCTTCCTTGGTAATAAGAGGTTAGGCAACATAGATCCGACCGTCCAATTCTCGGGTGCGAGCCAATCAAGAGAAATGTGGAGTTCCCTCAACCAAATCAGAACTGGCCACGCCGCGACCAAAGCACCGCTACACAAGTGGGGAATTGCGGATGAGACCAATACGACGGCAGAACATCGGAACGAACACTGGAGCACATTTTGCATGACTGCCTAAAAATAAAATTAATGGGTACCTAGAAACACTTTGTAAACGCAAGAGCTGCAACAGTTAAATGGGTGGAGTCTTCGGATATCCAATTACGACGAAAAATGGGCCTCTACTTCTTTTATCCACTTTCGGTTAGCATCTTTCTTTATTGCCTGCCTGCTCGTACTTATTCATATCATTTTATCTTATATCATCTTAATTGTATGTACTTTTAAAATATAATTCTATACGCCATACACTAAATAAAATAAACGCCCCTATAATACTCTCTTGAGATACCACCGCAGCTTAAAGAACGACGCTTAAAGAACGACGTCTTGAGTTGTGTTTGGTAGGGAGTCCTGAAATCAGTCACAATCCGTTACTCTGTAATCTCTCATCTGTTAACTGGTGTCAGTTCATACACAATCCTTTCGATTTCTTGTCTTCGCGCCAATGCCGTCAAATCCGCTGTCGAGCTATCTGTCAAAAATGAATCAGAAGTACTTGCGAAGCTATTGTATGTAATTAGTTTCCACCTTCAACCACCCTCTTTTATTAACACATTATTTATATAGCTGAGTGAAATAGATATGGTTTGTACCCTAAGCTTTGCTATAATCTGAGTTTCTCCGCACACCTTAAGATACGATTTCTGATGACTCAGCTATTCCAACTAATGTAAAAGGAACTAAGGCACACTACTATATTCTAAAAGAGATTATTATTTTAGAATAGCTGTTCTTTCTAGTATTTGGTTATCAAGCACATGTATGCTTATATTTGAAAAAGATGACTCATTTTCACTGTACATCACTAAATTGCAATTCTCAGTGGCAACAGTTGTTTCCAGGGACTCCTTTCGTGAAAGACAACTCTAGAAATAAGCCATCAAGAATTTCTTGTTTGATTTTCTTGCGTTATTGTTGTCGTAATGAGACACACAACGCAAAAACCATTTACGGTGGGCTTATTACGCACGCTTATGTCAGATAACAAGATTGCCGTATGAAACAGGAGACGTAAATCCTAGTATAATGAGAAGCTTTTGATAAAACACAGCAATGCTCCTTCGAGTAAAAAGTGTCTGCGCCGTTCTCGCAGATGAGCACACGCTATTGTTCGTCAGTATGTGAAACGGTAGTGGTGTCTGCATGTTCAGCAACATCCGTCCTCTGACACAGGCGCTGTGAGTAATCGCCCACACTGTCAGTGCCGTAAGCCTTACTAAATCTTGATTTACACGCAGAAGCGCAATACGTATTGACTAACGGAAAGAAGAAAATGATTCATAAGCGAAATGCGAAAACGAAGAGCTGTGTAAAGCCACTAGCACAGTTTTTGATGAGCGTTTACTAACGTATCCAACACGGAATGCATCCCTCCCTATCACATAGATTCAGCAACCATCTTTCAACAACCCAAAGCAACCACCGGTCGCAGGTTCGAATCCTGCCTCCGGCATGGATGTGTGTGATGTTCTTAGGTTAGTTAGGTTTAAGTAGTTCTAAGTTCTAGGGGACTGATGACCTCAGATGTTAAGTCCCATAGTGTTCAGAGCCATTTCAACCATTTTTTGAACCCAAAACAACATCCTGATCGAGGAAGTTTCTGGTTAGTGATCATCCGACCCTGGCTTCATATCAAAGAGTTCATTTAGTTTTTAAATGAAAGTAATTCAACTTTCTGAATGTGAACATTTACGCCTAGCACATAATTTAATAGAGTTCCAGACGTTGAGGAATACAGATAAATGATACTTGAAGTATATGAAATGTGTCGTCACACAAAAATATTACAACCAAATGAAACACTGACAACAGAAATAAAAGACTGAAATTTTTATTGCCCAGTCAGCCAGTTTTCCAGTCACAGCAGGCTAATCATCGGAGAACGAGTACCTACAGAAACTTTATACTGCATAACATGGCACATTCTTGTGGTTCTGGCGAAAGTAGGTGGATTTAGAGATTTCTACCGAATTATACAGCAATGTAAAAGACAGCGTTGTTGTATTGTTACATGACATGTAATGAGGGAGGTTGTGAGCGTACTACCTCAATGGGATCCACCATCTGCAGGGTCGAGAAACAACATTTAGATTCACGCGGTTCGAACAAAACTTCAACTTAAGTATTACGAGTAACAAGATATAGAATACAGGGAGTGGACAAAACTGTGGAAACACCACATTATCGTGTCTAACTCGCTACAGGAAACCCGTTGTTATTTAAGATAACTTCCAGTCGTCTAGGAATGGAATGTTATACTATTCTTCCACGAAAATAACTTCAAGTTCAGATAACGATGATGGAGGTGGATAGCGACCACGCACCCATCCCTTCAGAGTAGACCACAAGGGCTGAATATAATTGAGATCTGGGGACTGTGGTGCCCAGGGAAATGCGACAGTTCATCCTCGTGCCCACGAAAGCAGTCCTGGACGAAGCGAACTGTATTAACAGAAGCGCTGTCTGTCCGGAACTTAGTATTGCGACTGGGAAAAAAGATCGTAACGTGAGACGGTCGTGATCAGCCAAAGTGGTCACAAAATCCTTGGCAGTAATTTGGCCTTGCAGAGCAACAATTGTTGTTGTTTGTTGTTGTGGTTTTCAGTCCATAGACTGGTTTGATGCAGCTCTTCATGCTACTCTATCTTGTGCGAGCTACTTCATCTCCCAGTACCTACTGCAACCTACATCCTTCTGAATCTGCTTAGTGTATTCATCTCTTGGTCTCCCCCTTCGATTTTTATCCTCCACGCTGCCCTCCAATACAACATTGGTGATCCCTTGATGCCTCAGAACATGCCCTACCAACCGATCCCTTCTTCTAGTCAAGGTGTGCCACAAATTCCTCTTCTTCCGAATTCTATTCATTACCTCTTCATTAGTTATGTGAGCTACCCATCGAATCTTCGCCATTCTTCTGTAGCACCACATTTCGAAAGCTTCTATTCTCTTCTTGTCCAAACTATTTATCGTCCAAGTTTCACTTCCATAGACGGCTTCACTCCATACAAATACTCTCAGAAGAGACTTCCTGACACTTAAATCTAAACTCGATGTAAACAAATTTCTCTTCTTCATAAACTCTTTGCTTGCCATTGCCAGACTACATTTTATATCCTCTCTACTTCGACCACCATCAATTCTTTTTCTCCCCAAACACCAAAACTCATCTACTACTTTGAGTGTCTCACTTTCTAACCTAATTCCCTCAGCATCAAATCATTTAATTCGACTAAATTGAATTATCCTCGTTTTGCTTTTGTTGATCTTCATCTTATATCCTCCTTTCAAGACACTGTCCATTCCATTCAACTGCTCTTCCAGGTCCATTGCTGCCTCAAACAGAATTACAACGTCATCGTCAAACCTCAAAGTTTTTATTTCTTCTTCATGGATTTTAATTCCTCCTCCGAATTTTTCTTTTGTTTCCTTTACTGCTTGCTCAATATACAGATTGAATAACGCCGGCCGCTAGTGGCCGAGCGGTTCTGGCGTTACAGTCTGGAACCGCGCGACCGCTACGGTCGCAGGTTCGAATCCTGCCTCGGGCATGGATGTGTGTGTTGTCCTTAGTTTAGTTAGGTTTAAGTAGTTCTAAGTTCTAGGGGACTTATGACCTCAGCAGTTGAGTCCCATAGTGCTCAGAGCCATTGGAACCATTTTTTTGAATAACATCGGGGATAGGCTACAACCCTGTCTTACTCCCATCCCAACCATTGCTTCCCTTTCATGCCCCTCGACTCTTATAACTGCCATCTGGTTTCGGTACAAATTGTAAATAGTCTTTCGCTCCCTGTATTTTACCCCTGCCACCTTCAGAATTTGAAAGAGAGTATTCCAGGCAGCATTGTCGAAAGCTTTCTCTAAGTCTACAAATGCTAGAAACGTAGGTTTACCTTTGCTTAATATGTTTTCGAAGATAATTCGTAAGGTCAGTATTGCCTCACGTGTTCCAGTATTTCTACGGAATCCAAAGTGATCTTCCCCGAGGTCGGCTTCTACCAGTTTTTCCATTCGTCTGTAAAGAATTCGTGTTAGTATTTTGGAGCCATGACTTATTAAACTAATAGTTAGGTAATTTTCTCATCTTTCAACACCTGCTTTCTTTGGGATTGGAATTATTATATTCTTCTGGAAGTCTGAGGTTATTTTGCCTGTGTCATACATCTTTCTCACCAGATTGTAGAGTTTTGTCAGATCTGGCTCTCCCAAGGCTATCAGTAGTTCTAATGGAATGCCCGGGGCCTTCTTTCGACTCAGATCTTTTAGCACTCTGACAAATTCTTCACGCAGTATCATATCTCCCATTTCATCTTCATCTACATGCTCTTCAATTTCCATAATATTGTCCTCAAATACATCGCCCTTGTATAGACCCTCTATGTACTCCTTCCATCTTTCTGCTTTCCCTTCTTTTCTTAGAACTGGCTCTCCATCTGAGCTCGTGATGTTCATACAAGTGGTTCTCTTTTCTCCGAAGGTCTCTTTATTTTTCCTGTAGGAAATATCAATCTTACCCTTAGTGATACATGCCTTTACGTCCTTACATTTGTCCTCTAGCCATCCCCGATTAGCCATTTTGATCTTACTGTCGATCTCATTTTTGAGACTTTTATATTCCTTTCGGCTGCTCCATTTACTGAATTTTTATATTTACTCCTTTCATCAAGGAAATTCAATATTTCTTCTGTTACCCAAGGCTTTGTACTAGCTCTCGCCTTTTTACCTACTTGATCCTCTGCTGCCTTTACTATTTCATCTCACAAAGTTATCCCATTCTTCATCTACTGTATTTATTTCCCCCATTCTTGTCAATCGTTCCCTAATGCTCTCCCTGAAACTCTCTACAACCTCTGGTTCTGTCAGTTTATCTCCCATCTCCTTAAATTTCCACGTTGTTGCAGTTTCTTCAGTTTTAATCTAAAGTTCATAACCAATAGATTGTGGTCAGAGTCCACATTTGTCCCTGGAAATGTCTTACAATTTAAAACCTGGTTCCTAAATCTCTGTCTTACCATTATATAATCTATCTAAAAGCTTCCAGTGCCTCCAGGCCCCTTCCATGTATACAACCTTCTTTCATGATTCTTGAACCAAGTGTTAGCTATGATAAAGTTATGCTCTGTGCAAAATTCTACCAGGCAGCTTCCTCTTTCATTCCTTACCCCCATTCCATATATACTTACTACGTTTCCTTCTCTTCCTTTCCCTACTATCGAATTCCAGTCACTCATTACTATTAAATTTTCGTCCCCCTTCACTATCTGAATAATTTCTTTTATCTCATCATACATTTCATCAATCTCTTCGTCCTCTGCGGAGCTAGTTGTCATATAAACTTGTACTACTGTGGTGGGTGTGGGCTTCGTGTCTATCTTGGCTACAATAATGCGTTCACTATGCTGTTTGTAGTTGCTCACCCGCACTCCTACTTTTTTATTCATTATTGAACCTACTCCTGCATTACCCCTATTTGATTTTGTATTTGAGCAACCATAAAACCATAATATTCCATGATATGGCTGTCCAAATGATCATCGTCACTCTTGGGACGTAGCCGCGCTGGATTAGCCGAGCGGTCTAATGCGTTCCAGCTATGCGCTCTGCGGCTGGTCCCGGCGGAGGTTCGAGTCCTCCCTCGGGCATGGGTGTGTGTGTGTGTTTATCTTTATTATAATTTAGGTTAAGTAGTGGGTAAGCTTAGGGACTGATGACCTTAGCAGTTAAGTCTCATAAGATTTCACACACATTTCATTTGTCCTTGCACGTAAATTTGGTCAGAGGTTGGAAAAAGTGTGAAGCAAGACTCATCCGACCAAATTAATTCCTTCCATTCATCCACAGTCTTCGTTTTATGGCCTCCGCACTACATTTTCCTGTTATGGGTATTTGCATCACTGTTCAGTGATTCGGGAATTGCAGCTCACCCTGAAATTCCCTGCTTATGGAGTTCCTTCGTTTTGTTTTGGTTCTCACCGGGTTTACGTAGTTTTATAGTGACTTTTGTAGCAGTCGTCCTCTTACTTTATGTCGCAATCCTCTTCAACAACCGTCTGTCATGATCATTCGACATACATTTTCTTCCGTGCTCTCGCTTAGCTTTTCCTGTATGCTGTATAAATCTTCGATACGGTGTCTCCTGAAACATCAAACACTTCAGCTGCCTTGGTTACGTAAGCACAAGAGTACCAACAATTTGCCCACTTTCGAATTCATTTAGTTTCTACATAATGCCCTCACAACTACGCAGAATACTGTTCTGATAAAGAGTGGCACCGGCAACGTATTGAGGATATCGCACAGGTGCCATGCGCAGTGAAATGCAACAGTGCATCCGTTGGCTTGACTGGCGTCTGTACTTATGTTCAAGCATTTCTCGCAGTTTTTCCATATTTTCGCCCAACCCCTGTACTAAAGCTAGAGCTGAAAGCACTGATGAGCAAAAACATTATGATCACCTCCTTAATATGGCGTTGGCCCTTGAAACGCAATACAGCAACAGTCTTATGACGTCGGAGATGTATTCCATGAGGTTCATATCAGACAGTTTTAGTGGGCAAGAAATCATCGCGCGTTCACTATGCTGCTTCTCAAGTCCCTGTAATATGATTATTGCCTTGTGACACGGACCTGTACACTGTTATTAAAAGTCACCGCCATCCAGGAAGACATCAGCCATGTAGGTATACAGTTGTCAACCAATAATGTTAACGTAGTTCACACCTGTCATGGTACACTTGACAGCAAAAAAAGTGGGTCACTGCTGAATACAACCACATAACATAGCTGTGTTGCAGGTCCTCTAAACACCAAAACCCTGTGGGACACAGTCGTTTGACTACACACAATGGGTACCGCAAGAGACTACTAAGAGCCCAAAGGTCTTTATGGCAGTCAGTCTAAGTGTCAACTAATATCGTCATACAAAACATATTAGAAAACGCGTTCTTAGCGATGAGACACCCCATAACACACATAAACTAACCTTAATTACAACAAGTGACATTCCAAAAGTTCTGAGAAAACGGGTTATTTTACATATATCGTACAGTAATCCTTAGTCAAAATTAAATACTTGAGATAATACATGGAGTTACAAAGCTGTAAGGCAATTGGAAAAAAGTTTTTCGCTCTCTAAGAGGTTTTCCATCCATGTGCTGAAGGTCGCTCAATGGCGAGTGGCTCTGGAAACTGGATATTGGACGAACCAGTAGAAAAACGTGATTAACGACGACAAGCACTCTAAGGAAATCTCAACATTAACTGCGAATCACCAGTAATATCATTGTTCTCGTAACACATCAACAGCTACGTGTACACAAATTTTAACTTTAAATGACATGACCAACGTCGTCGTTCTGGACCTGGATTCAAACCCAGCACCTATAGCTATTGCTAACTAAGCTAAGCTTTGCTTGTGCCTTATTGAGACCGGATCACTAGGCACAAAGAGACGTGAAGTATAGACGTTTGCACCAGTATCAATTATCAATTCATATCCTGAAAAACAAATGACGAAAATGTTTGTACTGAACTGGGAATCCTGTCATCACAGTTACCGTCCTGGGAACTATCCCCAACGACGTTTAATATGGTGTCATTCACAAGGAACAAGGTATGCTCATGTTTAAAATTGAAATGCCACCATATAAAACTTGTGACAGGGATGCGAACCCAGCACCTAATCGGATTGTTAACGAAGTACAGTCATGCTCAAAAGTATCCGAACGACCTGGATTGCATTTCGCCTGATTCCCATGCAACCCACATAACGCAACTGTCTAGCAGGTCCTCTAATCGCTCCTTGATACAGTCGTTTGACTATTGAAAATGGTTCCAACAAGTCACCACTAGAAAACACTGCTCTGTATCGTAATAACTCAGGATGTAAATTAATACCACGATACTAAAAATATCAGGGAACTCCTCATCACAGATAAGACTGTCCTTAAGGCTTGTAAGCTCGCATTTATTTGCAATAACTGGCATACCTGAAATGTTAGCACTCTCATTATTACGTCAGATAGGTAATGCACGTAGTAAGTTCGTCTTATTCATGATTTCCTCTTCAAAGTAACACACCATACTTGTTATTTAACACAAAATGTCATTAAAAACTTACGTAATTCACGAGCAGCTAGTTGAGAAGATGTATGAACTTCAAATGACACGACGAACCGCCTCCTTCTGCATATGGATTCAAACCCAGGTCATGCAAACTAAGATTTCGTGACTGACGGAAATTAACAGTCATTCCTGACTTGGCATAAACAGAGCGATATACCTCATTTTTGGACAGTATCAGTTAGCAAATATCAACTTTAAATTACATAACGTAACATTTTTAACGGTCGCGAATTCCTACCCAGCATCTATTGTCCCTATTAACGAACTACGAGAGATGTTAAATACTGCTTCTTCACAAGTAACTTACTTGAAATGCAGTGAGGTAAAGCTTTGTGTTAGACAGGGATTCGAACCCAGAACCTAATCGGATTGTTATCGAAGCACAATCAACTTTGACATATCGGATTTTCTCGGCAGTAGCTAGATGTATTTACTGAAATGACGAGACGAAACTTTAATTTTTTCCTTCCCAGGACTCCAACCCGGCACATATCGCTGTTATATTCTAGAGAAAAGGAACGTTAAGTATAGGTTTGTTACACCAGCTGCGACATGTGAGCATGTTTTAACTAGAAATAATATGACAAAGGGTTCAGTGCTGACTAGGAATCGAACCCCACACATACCGTTGTTGACTACACACAAAGAGACGACACTTACCGAATTTTTCTCCACCAGCAGCTCGGAATAACATCCTTCAACTTACAGTGATCTCGCAAATAGTTCTGTGTCTCACTGGGAGTCAAAAACGTCAAATATCGTTAGTGTTGACAACGAATGAAAATGCATTAAAAATAAAAATTATTATCCACCAGCAGATAGGTGTTCTCATGCTAGAGCTTGATAATACATAGTGAAAAGTTTAGTGCTGGGCCAGGATTCCAACCCATTCATGCGGAATATGTGGAGATGTTGAAGAATCAGCAGTTTTGAACAAACAACAACTTGTAGTCGAACTGTATTGTCACGAAGGGATCAAATTCCGCTTTAAGGGCGGTCTGAGTTGCATTCCCAGTTCAGAACCAATCTTATCGACATACAGAAGCTCAAATAAAAGACGGAATAAGTGTCCTGTGACCCTACACAGGGTTTGTTTCGTCACTAGAAATAAATAACTAGTATAAGAAAGGTTACTGGTGATAGAGTTTCTACATGTCGCCACTCCTTACTTTATTGGGGTTCCACCTAACGTCTACTTGGTAAAGAAGAAATATCATGTTTAATGTGATTTTCAGACGACAATGCCATCACACCTTCTTCACTTGGCGTAGCCAGAAGAGAATAGAATCTTCCTTTCCCTATCACAAAACATCGGCAGAAGTTGGAATCAAACCAAGACCACCATCATATGAAACTATTATCAGTCCAACACACCACCAAACCCTCTTCGCTACGACTCAATTATCTATCATAACACCTTAACGGCACACAAGACGAGAATTCTTACACACAGGCTCCCTGTAGTGGTTTGCAGGATGTTCAGTACATTCATTTGCTTGGTTGACCGAATCGCCATGAACTAGCTGCCTTGGCTACCCAGTGCATACATTCGACTCTATTTTGTAATCACCGAAATAAAATAACGTAACTGCCACCTACACAGAACTGCCAACAGTGTAGGATGCAGAAATTTAAATAGGAAGTGTTCCTTTCCATTTGAGCAACTCTATTGCGCTATCTGTTTGTTGAAACCATCGTGCAGTACAAAAGAAATGCTGTAACCGTCTGTCTCTCAGAAGTCTAGATCCGGCCATATGCATTATTTCACAGCACTGTGGAATGCCGAAGTTCTGGAGGAAGTGTTGTTCACTTCCAGAGGTATTGCAGCTACGTCGCAGCTAGTAGCGTAACGTTAAAGCGTCGCCCACTGTTGATAAGACGCTACTACATTTTTTTTTTAAACGCAAATCTGCTGTCTGCTGAAGTTAACAATTTAATGGAACTTTGAACATGATTCCCTTCACTTCTGTCCGCAGCTCGTGGTCGTGCGGTAGCGTTCTCGCTTCCCGCGCCCGGGTTCCCGGGTTCGGTGCCCGGCGGGGTCAGGGATTTTCTCTGCCTCGTGATGACTGGGTGTTGTGTGCTGTCCTTAGGTTAGTTAGGTTTAAGTAGTTCTAAGTTCTAGGGGACTGATGACCATAGATGTTAAGTCCCATAGTGCTCAGAGCCATTTGAACCATTTTTTTGAACCTTCACTTCTCAACCCAAAATAGTCGCATGTGGAAAAAGGGCTAACTTCTGCGTCATTTTGTTCTTTTCAGGTTTAATAGACGGCCAGGCACCAGATGCGCTCGAAGCTTTTGTATTATGTATGGGGAGAGCGCATCGTGCCAAAATAGTCAGAAAAGTATTTTCTACATTAGCTGTCGTCTGGTAGTGGCATTTTATTCTTCTTCAAACCTTGTTTAACAACTTTAACTCAGAACAATTTTGCTACATGCATGTAATCAATAAACCGCATGTGCATTGTCAGACTGTTATAGATAACATCAGAGAATTCGCATATATCGTTGATGATTAATTTCTCTCTCATATTTAGTATTGTTTTAACAACACTAAAAGAAACCTTACGAAAACTGCGCACTGTATTGTAAAAAATGAAATAAAACTACCCACGATAACCTTACGACGAAAGTCTGTTTTAACAAAACTGAGTATATGTACACAAGCATGCCTCTATCTGCACGAATTAGTAAAACACTATTCACTTAGATTTCGATTAGGTCTGTGTTTAAATGGTATGCTGTGTCATACTCAACAGGTATGCAAACGTGGCATTTCATAAATAAAGTTATGTATTCCTAGAAACCCAAAATTTGCTTGTCAGCAGCGGAAAGAGGCGTTACCTGTTGTGCAGCATTGTAAGTTTTTCACCATTGCACTATGAGCTGAAAGTATTTTCTTACGTTTTGCCTATCGATGTTTGATCTGACTGCTTGCAGCTCTTACACAGAAGGGATAAAAATGTTACATTCAGCGCGGCTGGAACCGCGAACCACAACAGTCGCGTTTTCACAGGTCAGCACCTTTTTTTTCTTCTTTTTTCTTTCTTTTTAACATTTTCTTTTCTTTTGAAAACCCTTTAATAAAATGGAACTACAAAAAAAAAAAAAAGTGCCATCGCCACTTTTCATCCTATAACAAAAACATCTGGTCCACTTCAGGCGTTGGCTCCTGACTAAACCTACCCCAGAGAGCTGCCTATATACCAGGGGAAATATGGGAAATCAAGGTTAGGGCTATCCTTACAAACAAAACAAAATCTTCCTTTTTCTGAATTTTATTTTTATTGTTTTTATGTTATTCTATTTTATTTTATTTTTCTTTTTTTGTTTAGTTTTGTTGTGTAATTGATCAGAGGCCTTCTGCGCCCCGCTGGTAATATGTTGAGTCACGTCTTCTCGAAATTGATGTGTTCCGTTCAATTGTTCATAAATGTTCATTGGTTCAAACAGGAAACCTTCTTCTCTCTTGGCTTAACACATTCCAGCTGCGAGGCGGCTCGTGGAAAGCACTCCCAAGGAAGTTCGAGAAAAATTGTCTGTGTTTTGGGTGACGGACAACGACATAATGACGGTCATTGAGGTATGTCCAAAAATCGAGTACAGAGTTTACAGTTTGTCCAAATAAGTAGTGAATGGCATGTCCGCGAATCCAATTCACAGCATTGGTCTTTGTCCGAGGAAAATAGTCACGTTCCGGAAATAATAATGAAAGGGGAGTAATCCGATCCGGAACGTCCCGCGTTAGAAAAGCCACAATACGTCGAACCAAGTGCCAAACCTCCGCCGCCGGTCCGAAAACAAACCGATGTTCATAATTGTCTGGCACTCCACACGTGGAACATAGAGGTGATTGGGCGAGGTGGATACGATGAAGGCGAAATTGGTTGATTTCCTTACCATTGACAGTTAGGTACCAGATAGATTGAACATTCGTGTCAAGGTAACAGGCGAACACCGCGCGCCATACATGACGCCAGTCAACCTGGGGGAACTTTTGTTCAATCGGGTTACGTGGACGACCTAATTGGAGGACATTGTATACTGTCTTTGTCTTGAGTAAAAGCTGTCTTGGTAAGGTGAGGCGTAGATAACTGAGTTCCAGAAAGAAGTACCGGATATAATGGAACTGGGCCGGAACATCCGAGATCATCACTGGGGCTGACAGTGAGACCGGCGAATACGCCGACAGGAGGAGACCAGTGAGGCTCGTTGGGCAACGTGTCCATACCGTCATCTGGGAGCTGACAAATAGGGCGCGAGCTCTATCCGGCACGTGAAACAGACCTATCCCACCTCACGGGGAAGAGTAAGGGTTGTATAGTTAATTTTGAACAACAGCCCAGAGCTGACGAAAGATGTCATCGCTGCCAACATGCGACGTGCCACGGTAAGCGGGAAAGGTAGAACTTGTGCTACGTGGGGAACTCGGGATGCGATATATATATTGACATATCGAGCTCGTTGGAGAATATCTAGGGATCGAAGGCGATGGTCCTTAAGACCTGCTCTGATCATTAAAAGGAGGCGTCGGCAGTTGATGGTGGCTGAACGCCGGAGATCAGATGAAAAATCTATTCCCAAACAACGAATGGTATCAACGGTGGTGAGAGGTGTAACGCACTCCACGGGAAGTCCCGTGTCAATGAACATAACTTGTGACTTACGTACGTTTAAAGAGCTACCCGACGCCTCACCATAAGTCGCTACCCACGTCAAAACAGCTCGAACCTTGTCGGCATTACGTAAACAGATGACTACATCGTCAGCATAGGCCGTGCAACAGAATCGGTAGCGATCTATGGACAACCCTACCAAACGTTGTCTTAGTCCACATAGCAAGGATTCCAAGGAAAAGGCGTACAAAATTGCTGATAGAGGGCAACCTTGACGTACGGATCGAACTATTATTATCGGTGGAGTGAGTCTGCCATTGTACATAATCCTGGATGAGGCACCGCGCAGAAGGCGCATCACTACCGTGATAACGGCGACTGGGAAACCCATATGGTGGAGAACAGCCGTAAGGAACGAATGGTCAACCCTATCAAAAGCTTGACTAAACTCCAAAGACGCAAGTGCCCCAGAGAGGCGTTGTGCCTGGGTAACGGCGATCATATCCCTGTAGCGGCATAAAGCCGTGCGGATATTATTATCCCATCCCAAGGATGCTTGGTCTGGCAACACAACATATCGGGCAACGTTTTTAAGTCGTGCTGCCAAAAGGCGAGTGAAGATTTTCATATCACTGTTAAGGAGGGTGAGGGCCCGATAATCACTGATATTTTTGCCACCATGTGGTTTATGTACAGGAATAATAATTCCTTCCATGAAAGCGTCCGGCACAGGTACTTCCGGAGACATCAGTTCCCGACAGATGGAGGTGAAGGTGGACTCTAACAAATCACGGAAGGTGCGATAAAATTCGAGGGGAAGACCGTCGGGTCCTGGGGAGCGATTGATGGTTCCTGCCCGGATCGCATCGCGGACTTCCTCATCAGTCACCTCTGACATCAAGTCAATCGTCGCATCTCCTGGGATACCACCGAAGTTGAGCTGTGGGATTTCCTCGATCAATTCTTGGGAATGTGGAATTGCGGCGTATAGCTGCTGGTAGTGGGCGTGAAGCACATTCCCTATTGCAGATTGGGTTACGTAGCGACGCCCTTCTTGATCTGTTAGGACGTGAATCAATTTTCGGCGTCGATTTTGGCGTTCTTGGACGATATGGTACATCGACGGATGTTCATGAGGCATGCAATCAGCAGTACGAGATCGTACTATCGCTCCTTCCAAATGCCTTCGCATGAGATTGGAGATTTGGGCCTTAGCATGGTTCATCCTTGTATGGCGCTCAGGGGAGGCTGACATCGTGGAGCATTCTCGTAGGATCCTGTAGTAAAAGTCCATAGTGCTCTTCCTCCAGACGACAACATCTTTGCCATACCGGATTAAAGATTTTCGAAGAGCAGGTTTTGCACACTGGATACACCAGGATATGGTAGACGGATACGTGGGTCGGCGTCTGTTACATGTGATCCAAGTGTCTTCTATTAGAAGTCGACAGTCACGTGAATTAAGAAGAGCCGTGTTCAGTTTCCATAAACCACGTCCGTGCCATACTGCCTGTCTTGTGAGAACAACATCACAGAAGTAAGCCTCATGATCTGAGAAAGCAACAGGACAGATTTCAGCCTGTCGAGTGTGTTGAATTAGGGATCGCGAGATGTAGATGCGATCCAGTCGGCTAGAGGAGTGCGCAGTGTAGTACGTAAAGCCCAAAAGATCACCGTGAACATGTCTCCACGTGTCAACAAATTGTAGCCGCGTGACTACTGTTTCCAGAGCTGCGCATGGTGAGTGACGCGGCAATTGATCCTGAGGTCGCTGGGTGCAGTTGAAGTCTCCACCCATGACCCAGTCATCGTGTGGTCCCATAAAAATGGGTGTAACTTCATTCGCGAAGAAGGCATTGCGTTCACGACGGTAGTTGGAGCCCGACGGCGCATAAATGTTTTGACGATGCGTACACCAAAGAGAGTAAGGGCCATATCTCTGCCGTTGGGGAGGTATAGGACGTCTTCGGCAGGAAGACCTTCGCGTAAGATGATGGCAACACCACTACCGGTGTCCGAAGTGGGAGAAAGATGCACCGTGAAGCCATGTGGTGGTGAAAAATCGGCGACATGCACTTCCTGAAAAAGCGCAATATCTATGTCCGCATCATAAATCATATCGCGGAGCAGCGCTAGTTTGTGGGGCGCACGAATGGTCGCGAAGTTAATCGTTGCGACACGATAATGCTGGTGTTGGAGTCCCACAGCCACAGGTGGGACTTCTTCTTCAGGAGCGAGATGTCGTCGATCTTGCCGGTCCGCTGAAGAGGCTGCTATTGTGGAGAGAGTGCGGGCGCGGGCGCGGGCGCAACCGATGGGGGTGCCCCATCATCAGCACCGTCCACCCCAGTCCCTTCGATCTCCCCGTCGTCTGCCCAGGAGACTGATACTGCGGTAGGGCATCGGCTGTGCACATCATCATCATCCACTTGGAGAGGAGACGTAGTTTTCGTCTCATCGGATAGACTCTCGTCAACGTCGACCTGTGGGGGCGACGGCGCCAGTAAGGAGGGGTGTTGGTTGCCAGTGGTCGCCTGTGGCGGGTCTTTCGCATCAGACTTTTGGTCATCAAAGAGCGGTTTGTCGTCCATCTTCGGGTCTGCATCCATCCGTAGAATGGATTCATCAGGGGGTGTACGGCTACGTTTCTTTCTCTTTCGTGTCGACCCTTGTTTTCGAACAGGTCGTTCAGAGTCCGATTGCGGGTGGCTTTCGTCTGACTCCGGACCAGTTTGAAGGAAAGCAGAAGTAGGTACCACTCCCGGATCAACGTCCATCTCAGTAGCATTTTCAGTCACAGTGCTGCGATGATTCGGCAGGTCAGGATCTGGCGTCTGTGGCACCTCAGAAGGAATCTCAGGAGCGGTTGCATCTACCTGATCAGACGACGTCAACGGAGCAGGAAGACCCTGTGTAGAGGTGCTACCTTCCTGGGCAACCTTGGCATATGTGACAGGGATCTGAGTGATCACCGCTGGGGACGCTTCCTCGCCGACCGGCGTCTGGATCAGGCGGCGTCGCATGCAGGCGGATCTGACGTGGCCTTCTTGTTCACAACCCGCACATGTTCGGGATTGTCCGTCGTACATGACAATGGCTCGCACCCCGCCAATTGTCAGGTATGATGGTATATGTTTTTTCAGTTCAATTTTGACCTGACGCACACCATTAAGGACATGGTAGGTCGTGAAGGTTTGCCATTTTTCCTCTACGTAACCGATGACTTTACCGTATGGTTGTAACGCAGAGACAACTTCGTCCTTCGGCACTTCAAAAGGTAGTTCAAACACCCTAATCGTGCGTTGACCGTACTCTGCGAGCTCAAGTGTTACAGATCCGACGTGACCATCAGAGTATTTGAATTTAAGTCCATTGGCATGGCGGCGAATAACATCTTCACACACCTCGGTGTTTGTCATTTTAATATGAACGATACTACTCGTGATCGAAAAATGGATTCCGATAACGTGGTTAGGATCTAAACGAACTTCTTCACGTATGAACGTTTCAACTTCATGTGCACGAGGTCGCGCATGTTCAGCTGGGAAGGAAACTTTAAGGGTCGCACGGCGGTAAGCGCTCGACATGTTGTTCACGGTGGACTGACACAAGCCTTAAAGCTACGACGCGGAAGTAAACAACGCCTGCAGCGGAGCACTGGCGGGCGCGGGGTCGTCCGCACGCTGCCACGGCTGAGAGCCGACTGCACCTCAACACAGAGCTAGCGGATAGATATGGTTTGCGCCTTCCTCTTACGAGGCCAATAGTGGCTAGAACTCGTAAACCGCTATTTACAGGACGAGATTAGTTGCGATTGCCACGTTCAATGAATTTGCTGGGCTGAAAACCGTAAATTTACAATCTTCTGTTACACCTCAAGCGATAGCAACTCAGGTTATTCAGTGGAAATGACACGAGAAATCAAGTGAACTTCGAGGCTTAATTCCGTGCACTCCAGGAAGTAACTCGTCGATCACAGAGTTGCCAAACATACCTTGCGATGTTGCCAAATCTCAGTTACATCAGCAGGAAGAAGACGAACCGATGTGATCCTACAGCGGGCTGGGAAGTGACCATAGCTGGCGCCTCAAAGACGCGGCTGCTACGGCCTGGAATACGTAATGCGACTGATTCGCATTTCTGTAACTAGGTTTAGGGACTGGAGCTTAGTTGCTAATAATACTCAGAACTGACTGCTACTAAGCATCATAAATCAGTAACTCTCATAGTTGTTTTTATGTTTCTTTCATAACTCTATTCAAAACTAAGAAACTCATTCACGGACGTTTTCCTCCCTCGCCGATAGTCGAGCACAACAAACAAATAAAAATAAAAAGAGAATGTGGGTGTGTGTGTGTGTGCGAGAGAGAGAGAGAGAGAGAGAGAGAGAGGGAGAGAGGAAGAGAGAGAGAGAGAGAGAGAGAGAGAGAGAGAGAGAGAGGGAGAGGGAGGGTAAAAAATTGTTGTAAAGAAACTGAATACTGGTATGTAAAGAAATCTTTCATTAAATGACTCGTTCCACATCATTACGAAATGTCGTATTCATGATCTATGGAACAAGTATTAATCTAATCTGTTGTTGTTGTCTTCAGTCCTGAGACTGGTTTGATGCAGCTCTCCATGCTACTCTATCCTGTGCAAGCTTCTTCATCTCCCAGTACCTACTGCAACCTACATCCTTCTGAATTTGCTTAGTGTATTCATCTCTTGGTCTCCCTCTACGATTTTTACCCTCCACGCTGCCCTCCAATACTAAATTGGTGATCCCTTGATGCCTCAGAACATGTCCTACCAACCGATCCCTTCTTCTAGTCACGTTGTGCCACAAACTTCTCTTCTCCCCAATCCTATTCAGTACCTCCTCATCTAATCTTCAGCATTCTTCTGTAGCACCACATTTCGAAAGCTTCTATTCTCTTCTTGTCCAAACTATTTATCGTCCATGTTTCACTTCCATACATGGCTATACTCCATACAAATACTTTCAGAAACGACTTCCTGACACTTAAAGCTATACTCGATGTTAACAAATTTCTCTTCTTCAGAAATGCTTTCCTTGCCATTGCCAGTCTACATTTTATATCCTCTCTACTTCGACCATCATCAGTTATTTTGCTCCCCAAATAGCAAAACTCCTTTGCTACTTTAAGTGTCTCATTCCCTAATCTAATTCCCTCAGCATCACCCGACTTAATTCGACTACATTCCATTATCCTCGTTTTGCTTTTGTTGATGTTCATCCTATATCCTCCTTTCAAGACACTGTCCATTCCGTTCAACTGCTCTTTCAGGTCCTTTGATGTCTCTGACAGAATTACGATGTCATCGGCGAACCTAAAATTTTTTATTTCTTCTCCATGGATTTTAATACCTACTCCGAATTTTGTCTTTGTTTCCTTCACTGCTTGCTCAATATACAGATTGAATAACATCGGGGAGAGGCTACAACCTTGTCTCACTCCCTTCCCAACCACTACTTCCCTTTGATGTCCCTCGACTCTTATAACTGCCATCTGGTTTCTAATCTAATCTAATCTAATCTAATCATATCATATTGCTGACTATCCATGAAGAGTCATGAAGTACCGAAATTTTCGCCTATATCAGTAACCAAATCTAAACTTGAAAATAAAAGACTACAGTTTTTGTAATAAACCGGGACTCCTATCAAGACCCTTTCATCCTTGTTAACTAACCATGAAAGATGTCTGATATACCTCAATTCAGAAGTAGCGAAGTGTGTATGAATTTAAAGATGAAGCGCATGATGTGAAGTTCTGCGACGGAGATACGAACCCAAGACGTAATCGGATTGTTAACTAAGTAAAATCAAATGTTACGTATCGGTTTTTCTTGCCAGCTGCTAGGTGTTTAACCTAAAATAAGGACACAAATTTTTGTGCCTGAGCGACAATCGAACCGCACTCCTATCCTTCTTCTTTATTGTCCACGAATATTGCTTAAGTATCAATTGCTTACTCACCAACAGTGAGATGTGTGGTGTTTGTCCAGAAATTGTTGGCAACATGCACAGACATTAAAAATGCACGTTAATTGTCACTAGCAGGACGGTGTGCACGTGATAGGGCTTGAAATGAAATTATGAATATTTTTGTACTGGATCAGGATTCGGACCCACATATTTACCTTTGGAGGAGAACTAGATAAGACTGCAGTCTTGGGAAAAGGAATGAAATGATTGAATTATACTATTCCGAGAGATTCAGATCCTCGAAAGAGGAGATACGAATTCGAATCACAGTCCAGCACCAAATTTTTCAATGTCTCTAGTTCAATCAAGTACAATTAAAATAATAGCCCTGTTCCTTTAGACGGCTATCAGTTCATCAAATAAAATAAAATTTTTTAATGTAAGTAAGTTTACTGGTGACAGTATTTCTGTTTACCCTGACCTCCACATATATCATTTTCCAACGTAAACCGGCTCTGCCCAGTTTGGAATGAAGGAACGTGATGTTTAATGCGGATTCTGGATTATAACAGCTTTCTCTTGAGGTTACCAGAGGTAAAGTAAATCTGTTTGTGCCTCTTAAAAGTAAATGCGTGAACCCAAGCATTTCACTTGTGATAGTTCGTTCCACCAGACCATTGTGGAGATTATGCTATTCTCGTGTCAGCAGGATGTAAAGACTCTTCTAGGCGTCATAGCCTCAATTTGAAGCCACTTTGAAATTTTCACTAATTCAGGAAATTTCTTAGTTCCAGAAAATCAACTGTGAAGTGTGAAGTTACCGGATAATTCGATTATCACCGTCATTATTACTATCATTTTCTTCATACCGCTGCTGGAACACATGTGCTTGAAGATCATTTAAGTCCTTTTTGTCGTTATAGAAGTAGTTGCCGAAGAACAAGTTCTTTCCCTGTCTACGGAATCCTTTTCATGTTAATATCAAACATCAGCAATTACTCGTAGATCACATTAAAACTAAAGTAATTGATGAAGACGTTACTTGATAACGAAAACGCGCTGCCTTTCTTAATTTCCTTGCGCCTAGAAATGGCTGTCGAATACTGCCAAACCAAAAGCCAAGGGATCTTACTGCCTTCCAATATACGTCGCTGTCGGTTCTTCCATATGATTTGGTCGACGTGATCTGTGTATGACACAGAATGTTTTAGAAAATCAATTGTTTTCCTTTGCAATAAACAGAAAGATTTTCATTCTAAGCTATCCAAGTCCAAAATTTTCGCAATATTAGTTCAAATTTAATATTCGCTTCCATAATGTAAGGAAAGTATTTCACAGTTGCAAAACCCGCATCCGACTCACTGTCCTTACACTTAGTCGCTTGCCATAAATTCTAGCTCTAAGTGACGCCAGTTTAAGTAACCTAATGTAGCGAAGACTATTTCGCAGTGCTCTTTCTCACCGGAAAATATGCAATTCACTCATTGGGCTCCATAAGTACACTGTAACAGTAATTTCTGTGTGTAGAATTTAGTGGTGCTGTCTCTTCCACTTCTGTGTACAATATGCCTGACCTAAACGGGCCTTTATCGTTACAGGCCCTGGGCGGTGCAACATTATATTGACAACAGTAATGTGTTAACCTACCCCCATGAACCATGGACCTTGCCGTTGGTGGGGAGGCTTGCGTGCCTCAGCGATACAGATGGCCGTACCGTAGGTGCAACCACAACGGAGGGGTATCTGTTGAGAGGCCAGACAAACGTGTGGTTGCTGAAGAGGGGCAGCAGCCTTTTCAGTAGTTGCAGGGGCAACAGTCTGGATGATTGACTGATCTGGCCTTGCAACACTAACCAAAACGGCCTTGCTGTCCTGGTACTGCGAACGGCTGAAAGCAAGGGGAAACTACAGCCGTAATTTTTCCCGAGGGCATGCAGCTTTACTGTATGGTTAAGTGATGATGGCGTCCTCTTGGGTAAAACATTCCGGAGGTAAAATAGTCCCCAATTCGGATCTCCGGGCGGGGACTACTCAAGAGGACGTCGTTATCAGGAGAAAGAAAACTGGCGTTCTACAGATCGGACCGTTGTATGTCAGATCACTTAATCGGGCAGGTAGGTTAGAAAATTTAAAAAAGAAAAGGGATAGGTTGAAGTCAGATATAGTGGGAATTAGTGAAGTTCGGTGGCAGGAGGAACAAGACTTTTGGTCAGGTGAATACAGGGTTATAAATACAAAATCAAATAGGGATAATGCAGGAGTAGGTTTAATAATGAATAAAAAAATAGGAGTGCGGGTAAGCTACTACCAAAAGCATAGTGAACGCATTATTGTGGCCAAGATAGACAGGATGGTTCAAATGGCTCTGAGCACTATGGGACTCAACTGCTGAGGTCATTAGTCCCCTAGAACTTAGAACTAGTTAAACCTAACTAACCTAAGGACATCACAAACATCCATGCCCGAGGCAGGATTCGAACCTGCGACCGTAGCGGTCTTGCGGTTCCAGACTGCAGCGCCTTTAACTGCACGGCCACTTCGGCCGGCGATAGACAGGAAGCCCATGCCTACTACAGTAGTACAAGTTTATACTCGTATATCAACTAGCTCTGCAGATGATGAAGAAATTGATGGAATGTATGATGAGATAAAAGAAATTATTCAGGTAGTGAAGGGAGACGAAAATTTAATAGTCATGGGTGACTGGAATTTGAGAGTAGGAAAAGGGAGAGAAGGAAACATAGTGGGTGAATATGGATTGGGGGAGAGAAATGAAAGAGGAAGACGTCTGGTAGAATTTTGCACAGAGCATAACTTAATCATAGTTAACATTTGGTTCAAGAATCATAAAAGAAGGTTGTATACATGGAAGAATCCTGGAGATACTAGAAGGTATCAGATAGGTTATATAATGGTAAGACAGAGATTTAGGAACCAGGTTTTAAATTGTAAGACATTTCCAGGGGCAGATGTGGACTCTGACCACAATCTATTGATAATGAACTGTAGATTAAAATTGAAGAAATTGCAAAAAGGTGGGAATTTAAGGAGATGGGACCTGGATAAACTGACTAAACCAGAGGTTGTACAGAGTTTCAGGGATAGCATAAGGGAACAATTGACAGGAATGGGGGAAAGAAATACAGTAGAAGAAGAATGGGTAGCTCTGAGGGATGAAGTAGTGAAGGCAGCAGAGGATCAAGTAGGTAAAAAGACGAGGGCTAGTAGAAATCCTTGGGTAACAGAAGAAATATTGAATTTAATTGATGAAAGGAGAAAATATAAAAACGCAGTAAATGAAGCAGGCAAAAGGGAATACAAACGTCTCAAAAATGAGATCGATAGGAAGTGCAAAATGGCTAAGCGGGGATGGCTAGAGGACAAATGTAAGGATGTAGAGGCTGGTCTCACTAGCGGTAAGATAGATACTGTATACAGGAAAATTAAAGAGACCTTTGGAGAAAAGAGAGCCACTTGTATGAATATCAAGAGCTCAGATGGAAACCCAGTTCTAAGCAAAGAAGGGAAAGCAGAAAGGTGGAAGGAGTATATAGAGGGTCTATACAAGGGCGATGTACTTGAGGACAGTATTATGGAAATGGAAGAGGATGTAGATGAAGATGAAATGGGAGATACGATACTGCGTGAAGAGTTTGACAGAGCACTGAAAGACCTGAGTCGAAACAAGGCCCTGGGAGTAGACAACATTCCATTGGAACTACTGACGGCCTTGGGAGAGCCAGTCCTGACAAAACTCTACCATCTGGTGAGCAAGATGTATGAGACAGGCGAAATACCCTCAGACTTCAAGAAGAATATAATAATTCCAATCCCAAAGACAGCAGGTGTTGACAGATGTGAAAATTACCGAACTATCAGTTTAATAAGTCACAGCTGCAAAATACTAACGCGAATTCTTTACAGACGAATGGAAAAACTGGTAGAAGCTGACCTCGGCGAAGATCAGTTTGGATTCCGCAGAAATGATGGAACACGTGAGGCTATACTGACCCTACGACTTATCTTAGAAAATAGATTAAGGAAAGGCAAACCGACATTTATAGCATTTGTAGACTTAGAGAAAGCATTTGACAATTTTGACTGGAATACTCTCTTTCAAATTCTAAAGGTGGCAGGGGTAAAATACAGGGAGCGAAAGGCTATTTACAATTTGTACAGAAAACAGACGGCAGTTATAAGAGTCGAGGGGCATGAAAGGGTAGCAGCGGTTGGGAAGGGAGTGAGACAGGGTTGTAGCCTCTCCCCGATGTTATTCAATCTGTATATTGAGCAAGCAGTAAAGGAAACAAAAGAAAAATTCGGAGTAGGTATTTAAGTCCATGGAGAAGAAATAAAAATGTTGAGGTTCGCCGATGACATTGTAATTCTGTCAGAGACTGCAAAGGACTTGGAAGAGCAGTTGAACGGAATGGACAGTGTCTTGAAAGGAAGGTATAAGATGAACATCAACAAAAGCAAAACGAGGATAAGGGAATGTAGTCGAATTAAGTCGGGTGATGCTGAGGGAATTAGATTAGGAAATGAGACACTTAAAGTAGTAAAGGAGTTTTGCTATTTGTGGAGCAAAATAACTGATGATGGTCGAAGTAGAGAGGGTATAAAATGTAGACTGGCAATGGCAATGAAAGCGTTTCTGAAGAAGAGAAATTTGCTAACATCGAGTATAGATTTAAGTGTCAGGAAGTCGTTCTTCAAAGTATTTGTATGGAGTGTAGCTATGTATGGAAGTGAAACATGGACGATAAATAGTTTGGAGAAGAAGAGAATAGAAGCTTTCGAAATATGGTGCTACAGAAGAATGCTGAAGATTAGATGGGTAGATCATATAACTAATGAGGAGGTATTGAATAGAATTGGGGAGAAGAACAGTTTGTGCCACAACTGGACTAGAAGAAGGGACCGGTTGGTAGGACATGTTCTGAGGCATCAAGGGATCACAAATTTAGCATTGGAGGGCAGCGTGGAGGGTAAAAATCGTAGAGGGAGACCAAGAGACGAATACACTAAGCAGATTCAGAGGGATGCAGGTTGCAGTAAGTACTGGGAGATGAAGAAGCTTGCACGGGATAGAGTAGCATGGAGAGCTGCATCAAACCAGTCTCAGGACTGAAGACAACAACAATGTGCTTAAAAAATGGTTCAAATGGCTCTGAGCACTATGGGACTTAACATCTGAGGTCATCTGTCCCCTAGAACGTAGAACTACTTAAACGTAACTAACCTAAGGACATCACACACATCCATGGCCGAGGCAGGATTCGAACCTGCGACCGTAGCGGTCGCGCGGTTCCGGACTGAAGTGCCTAGAACCGCTTGGCCACCACGGCCGGCTTAATGTGCTTATACTCACAATCCCATTGTTCGTTTTACCCGATTTCGTAATCATTTAATTAAAAGAACATGACCTTCGAGTGGGAGACATTTCGGCCCCCTTTTCCATCTGTGAAATTTTTCAGTAAGCTTTTTGCCTTCGAACCAGCGAAATGCGGCAGAGTACGGCTGGTAAACGACTTACAAACCCTGATTTAGTGCCGTTAACACGATTTCTTTAAACATTGGCGTAGCTGAAGGAATTTAGTTTCTTCTTAAATCGTATTATGCAGCAACGTTCACAGACATCTCAAATAGGAAACGCTCTTTATCCAGGTACGAAGGTTGTGAAACAAACTTCCCACAGTTTGTGTCAGGTTGATCTTTTCGTCTGATAGCACTGCGTAAGTATTTTGTGTAAGAGGTATTAAAGTAGTGTTGATGAATATCAACCTAAGTCTGCGTTCATCCACAAACAGAGGCGTATTTGTAACATTGATGCTAGACTAGGTATCCTTGTCTTCCTTGAGTGGGCACACACGTATACGAGGGTAATTCCAAAGGTAAGGTCTCCTAAGGGACACACAAGTGCCAACGCAGGCACAAACGAGAGATCCTTAATTTTAATGGCAAGCAGAAACCACAGTGTTGGCTGGATGGTGGCAAGGTGATAAAGAGCAAGACTATGGATACGAAGGTCTTAGGTTCGATCCCTCACCAGTCACGCGATTTTTATGTGCCGTTTTACACATATTTCCCCTGGGGCAGTGTTTGTTGATGTGAAAAATGCCGAGTTGCACTGTGGTCCGAAAGCTACGTAAAACTGTAGGTTCCCCTATTAACTGGCTAGGTAAGTCAACTCAAAGGTCGGATGAAAGCAACAGCATACCACCTCCAACGAGTCCGTGCCTATTAAAGCACTGTGGTGTTCAAACCACTCTTGCGACTGATGACTAGTTTACTTTCAACGGGTTCCAAAACTAATTATCTTCGGGTTATTAACATTTTTGTTTTTTCATGCTGTAGCTTTGATACCAGTAAACGTAAGTAACCGGCCGAGCACTGTCACTGTTCGAGTTGTCAAGGTGGTAGACTACGATGCTGTCGACCCCACTTACAATTTTGGTCATGGCTATGTTTCAGTCGAATGCCTCTATGGGCCTTTCTGCGTATTTCAAGATATACTTTTATACACTTGGTACGGTTCCAAGTTGATATCTGATAGAGCTGTATTTACCAACATGCATCAGATATGTTTCGGTGCAATATATCGGACAACACGTCAGTGCAGAGAGATTTCGTTTATGTGTTGCGCATGGTGCAAGAAATAATTGTGTTCAAAGCTGCAGATTCCTCAACATCTCCACATATTGCGCATGAATGGGTTGGATCCTGGCCAAGCACTAAACTTTTCACTATGTATTATCAAGCTCTAGCATGAGAACACCTATCTGCTGGTGGATAATAATTTTTATTTTTAATGCATTTTCATTCGTTGTCAACACTAACGATATCTGACGTTTTTGACTCCCAGTGAGACACAGAACTATTTGCGAGATCACTGTAAGTTCAAGGACGTTATTCCGAGCTGCTGATGGAGAAAAATTCGGTAAGTGTCGTCTCTTTGTGTGTAGTCAACAACGATATGTTTGGGGTTCGATTCTCTGTCAGCACTGAACACTTCGTCATATTATTTCTAGTCAAACACGCTCACATGTCGCAGCTGGTGTAACAAACCCATACTTAACGTTCCTTTTCTCTAGAATATAACAGCGATATGTGCCGGGTTGGAGTCATGGGAAGGAAAAAATTAAAGTTTCGTCTCGTCATTTCAGTAAATACATCTAGCTACTGCCGAGAAAATCCGATATGTCAAAGTTGATTGTGCTTCGATAACAATCCGATTAGGTTCTGGGTTCGAATCCCTGTCTAACACAAAGCTTTACCTCACTGCATTTCAAGTAAGTTACTTGTGAAGAAGCAGTATTTAACATCTCTCGTAGTTCGTTAACAGGGACAATAGATGCTGGGTAGGAATTCGCGACCGTTAAAAATGTTACGTTATGTAATTTAAAGTTGATATTTGCTAACTGATACTGTCCAAAAATGAGGTATATCACTCTGTTTATGCCAAGTCAGGAATGACTGTTAATTTCCGTCAGTCACGAAATCTTAGTTTGCATGACCTGGGTTTGAATCCATATGCAGAAGGAGGCGGTTCGTCGTGTCATTTGAAGTTCATACATCTTCTCAACTAGCTGCTCGTGAATTACGTAAATTTTAATGACATTTTGTGTTAAATAACAAGTATGGTATGTTACTTTGAAGAGAAGATCATGAATACGACGAACTTACTACGTGCATTACCTATCTGACGTAATAATGAGAGTGCTAACATTTCAGGTATGCCATTTATTGCAATAAATGTGAGCTTAGAAGCCGTAAGGACAGTCTTATCTGTGATGAGGTGTTCCCTGATATTTATAGTATCGTGGTATTACTTTACATCTTGAGTTATTGCGATACAGAGCAGTGTTTTATAGTGGTGGTTTGTTGAAACAATTTTCAATAGTCAAACGACTGTACCAAGGAGCGATTAGAGGACCTGCTAGACAGCTGCGTAATGTAGGTCGCATGGGAATCAGGTGAAATGTAATTCAGGTCGTTCGTATACTTTTGAGCACGACTGTACATAAAATCAGAAGTTAAATATCAAATGTTTTCACCAATAGCGAAATGCTGGAACCTTAATTGACGATAGAATTGTTTTTGCCTGACTGGGATTCGAACCCAGCATCTAGCACCGTTGTTTGCTCGCCAGGAACAGACGATAAATAGCTATTGTTGGTTTACCAGTAGCGAGATGGGCGCATGTTTAGCTTAACATCAGGCGACGAAAAGTTCTGTGCTGAATGGAATTCAAACCCCGCACACGTGGTCATGAAGAAACTTTAACTATCCAATTCTTTTCCAATAATAGCTAGGAGTGGCATGTTTGTACTTTCAATGATGTGATGGAAAATACTCTGCTGGCTAGAAGTTGAATCCACAACATGTCGTCGTTGGTGATCACAAAGAACACAACGTCAAACCCAAATCCGTTTTCACCAGTAGGATGGAGAGGTATGTTTGAACTTGAAAAGATGTAAGGGAACATTTGATCTTGTAATGTTGTGATAAAAAGCTCATCATGTGGCTGTGAGTTGAAACGAACACGTTACAGCTGACAACGCACGAAAAGACGTTGAATATGCAACTATTTTTCACCAGTAGTTCGGAGTGCACATGCTAGGGCTTGAAATGAAATAATGAATATTTTGTGCTGATCAGGATTCGAAACCAGATAGGTGCCTTTCGAGGACGCCTAGAAGAGTTTGCAATCTTCGGGAACACAGTGAAATCGAATTCTAATCCCAGTCCATCACCACAACCTTCAACGTCTCAGTTTCAAATAAAGTAAGAGCCTTGTGAACTTACATGGCCATTGGTTCATTAAATGAAATACGTTTTCTAGTTTACGACGGCTTGCTGGTGACGGAGTCTCTGCCTTACGGGGTTTCTCCATCTGTCACAACTCAAACGAATGCCCAGTCGGCAGCGAAGGGATGTTATCTTTACTGCGGATATTGAACTATGGAGCTTACTGGCGTTATGCATTTGGCGTTACTAGGGGTGAAGCAGAGCTACTTGTGTGTGTTAAAAATCTACGCCTGGCGTGAGATGTGAACCTACACGTTTTACACATCAATACAACATTAATCCACCTGACCCCTGAACCCCCTGCCAAGCACATAATTATGAATTGCAGAGTATTCATTTAGATGTAGATGCAGATGTCAAGGGACGCGTAACAGGAAGGAGGGCGGGATCTGAGAATGGATAGAAGTGCAGAAGTGCAAAATATAAGCGTGAAATGCTTGCAAAATATTGCTTACTCAGATGTGTGCCACAGTTCATTTTATCTTAGGACCGAGAGATAAGGAAGGACTGTTCTCAGAACGAAGAATGGGTTATAGGGAAGGGGAGATCAAAGAATACGGTTTCATAGGTGGTGAGAGAAATGATAGAGAGTAAAGACAGCAGCAATTAAAAGAGAAAATGTTGCGTCATTGGAAACCGCTAGATTTGTTTACAAAGTTTTGGGGGAGTGTAATAGAAGGGCTCTTGCGGCGATAGTGTCAGAGAGAGAGAGTGTGAGAGAGAACAGAGGAGATATTAACAATGAGTAAACATAAATGTTCAAATGTGGCCGGCCGAAGTGGCCGCGCGGTTCTGGCGCTGCAGTCTGGAACCGCGAGACCACTACGGTCGCAGGTTCGAATCCTGCCTCGGGCATGGATGTGTGTGATGTCCTTAGGTTAGTTAGGTTTAACTAGTTCTAAGTTCTAGGGGACTAATGACCTCAGCAGTTGAGTCCCATAGTGCTCAGAGCCATTTGAACCATTTTTCAAATGTGTGTGAAATCTTATGGGACTTAACTGCTAAGGTCATCAGTCGCTAATCTTACACACTACTTAACCTAAATTATCCTAAGGACAAACATACACACCCATGCCCGAGGGAGGTCTCGAACCTCCGCCGGGACCAGCGTCACAGTCCATGACTGTAGCGCCTTAGACCGTTCGGCTGATCCTACGCGGCGAGTAAACATAATATGAAATCATTGGCGTATTGTGTGGAGGACGGAGGGTGTATTCATGGATGGAGGGGAAGAGAGATACGTATTTGAAATAACAACAACTACTGTGACAGAGTCCATCTACGCTGATTAGTTTGTAAGTATGTAGACAGGGTATAAATGAAATCAAAATAGAATACTTAACAAACTGTATATTCAAAAGAAACCGACTTGAATTAAAAGGGCAACTCAAAGGAAAGCTAATCCATATTGTATCTTTTCTGTTGCCATGCGATCTTCCACTAGCTCCCAATGAGGAAAAATGACGAAAAAGAAGACATAACAAAACATTTTAAGAACTCTAATATTTTATCCAGAATCCTTCATTATTTTGTACTTCTGTTACGCGTCTTTGCATAGAATGTATAAACCGTCGGACGTAACAGCCTGAAGAAGCAACTTCCTCCCAGGCTTCCAGGGCGCAGTCCCAAAGAGCGTCCGCAGTTGTTGGTTGGTTTCGTGGCCAGTTCTCTGTTAATGTTCTGGCGACCCCAGCCCACATGTTTTCTATGGAGTTCATATCAGCCGCCCGTGGCGGCCAGTACATGACGTTGACGCCAATCGTGAAGAGCCGCTGCTGAACAAATGCAGACTTGTGAATGGGAGATAGGTCCTCTTCCTCTTCCAATGTGACGTCCCCTTCTGCGTACAGCATTCGCACTGACGGAAGCATCACATTTTCCAATATGTGGGCATACTGCACGCTGTCCAGAGTTCCTTCTATCCTGTGAAGAATTCCCGCCCCTCTCGCAGAATTCCAACCCCAGCAGGTAACAAATAGCAGGCCACTTCTTCTCGTCGTGGTTACATATTCGCGTCGATGGCGAGTCCCTTGCGGCCTGTAAACGATTCGTGGACCGTCGTTATTGGTGGAAAACACCTTCTCCTCAGTGAAAATGACGTTGTCCCACGACGCCCTCAGATGGAGCTCCGCAAATGCTTGTTTCACGGCGGATCGTCGTGCATGTAGTCCAGCGGCCCTCAGCCTTCGGCGAATCGTGTCACTGGAGCCGGGGAAGTTGGTCTCCCGCCACAACTGCTACGCGTTCAGAAAGGGATTTTCTCTGCTCTCCTAGACACTAGGTGCCTGTCTTCCTGCTGTGAGATCATTCTCTTGCTGCCTGAGCCAGGAGCCCTGTTGGTGGTGCCTCTTTCAAGGCAGATCCTCCACCATCTCGTTGCAGTGGTATGTGGTACGCCATACCGTCTGCCAGCTTCTCTGATGGAACATCCTCCTTCCTCAATGAGAGCGACGACTCTACCTCGGCCGGCCAGAGTGGCCGAGCGGTTCTAGGCGCTTTAGTCTGGAACCACGCGACCGCTACGGTCGCAGGTTCGAATCCTGCCTCGGGCATGAATCTGTGTGATGTCCTTAGGTTAGTTAGGTTTAAGTAGTTCTAAGTTCTAGGGGACTGATGACCTCAGATGTTAAGTCCCATAGTGCTCAGAGCCATTTGAACCATTTTTTGTCTCTACCTCGAATAGACCTCTCCCAGTGAGCCATTACGGCAGAGAGGCTGATGTGTATTTCTGCTTGCCGCTCTTATACTGATTCCAGGAGAGGAGGTAAACATATTTACGTCAAACGGAGCGGCAGAGGCAGAGGCATGCGGCGCAGCCGTCTGGCTCGTCCCGGGCTGTTGGCCCACCAACGCCACCACCAGCTCGCTCACTTGCGTCTCGCCTCGGCCAGCCTGGCTGGCCCGTAGCTCGCGAGCCGCGGCTGCTGCAGACCCGGGCCGCATGGCCACGATCACCCCTTGAAGGATCAAAAGTTACACCTAACCTACCCAAGTCTGTAGTACAAACTAACGCAGCTACAGCTATAATGCTATAACATGTGCAGGCACACCTACAGTTGACACTTTATTCAAATATTTGACGAACAATACTGTCAAAAATAGATTCATTTTAAACATAGCTGCCACAAAATATTTCCCCTAGCTAGCAATAGCATGACGCAGCCAGATCATGTCAAAAAGATAGTACCGGAAATCTCAACACCACAGTATTTTGCATCTTCTAGACTTTGCGCTGTGCCTTCTCGCAGGACTGTACCACCTTCAGGAATACTTTTGTTCTAGAACGTTTAAGACGTTTGGGAACAGCATGTTTAGTGAAAATGTCAATGTCTTGCCGTCACCCTACATTTGCCATAAACAGGATACCTCAGCATCGGTTATTACCACCTGAAAGAAGTTGAAGATGATGATTTTAGGGTACAAAAACAAAACACGTAGTACATTACACACTGACGAAAAAATCACAACACCAAAAATAATTAAGGTAGAGTAATGAAGTTTTGGGAACACATTTTTTTGGATAACGTATTTAAGTGATTAACATCGCAAGATCATAGGTTAGTGTAAGCCACTGCAAATGTGAAATACTGCTACATTAATAACTGGTGTACCATCAGAATGTTGAATGCAAGCATACAAACGTTCATTCATTACGTTCTACAGGTGCCGGATGTCAGTTTGTGGGATGAAGACTCATGCCTGTTGCACTTGGTCGATCAATACAGGGATGGTTAATCCTGATTGTGGATGACGCTATGGGTACGCGTATGGAGACAACCTCATGAATCCATGGATCCTGCATATCAGCAGGGGCTGTTCAAGCTGGTGCAGACACTAATGGTGTGCGCTTGTGCAGTTGGAGTGAGGGACCCCTGATAAGTCTCGATACGACTCTGACTGGTGACACGTAAGTAATCATCCTATCTGATCACGTGCATCCATTCATGTCCATTGTGCATTCCGACGGACTTGGACAATTCCAGCAGGACAATGCGACACCCCACACGTCAAGAATTGCTGCAGAGTGGCTCCAGAAACACTTTTCTGAGTTTAAATACTTCCGCTGGCCACCAAACTCCACAGATATAAACATTATTGAGCATATCTGGGATGCATTGTAACGTGCTGTTCAGATCTCCTCCCCCTTGTACTCTTATGAATTTATGTACAACCCTGCAGGATGTATGGTGTCAATTCCCTCCAGCTCTACTTCAGACGTTAGTCGAGTCCATGCCACGTCGTGTTGTGGCACTTCTGCATGCTCGCGGGGGCCCTACACGATATTAGGCGGGTGTACCAGTTTCTTTGGCTCTTCAATGTAGTTGCTGTATGCTGCAGAATATCCAAAACATCTGCTTACAGAGGAAAGATGGTTTCTTACAGCTCTTTGAGATTCTTCAACAATTTACAATCAAATATTAATGAAAAACTGAATACACTGGTGATCCCAGAAAAATGAGGCGCATCCAGTGACACAACAATAATTTCAATATTTTTAAAACAACAAAACTCAGTAACTTACAGTGACTAAATATTTGCACAAAACAACTTTTAAATACTGCACGCGATTTCAGCAGCCGATATCTCAGATGATAGCATTGCATGGTAGCTATCATTCCTGAAAGCCCCTCATATGTACCTGTATTAAATATTGAATTATGACGTTTTCTGTATGTTTTTTATCACAGAAATATTTGACAGAACATCGAATTCTCCACAGTTGTACAGTAAATGAATATAACGTAAATACTTCGCATTTTGTCATACTAGCGTATTTATTTAATGAACAGCTAACCAACCTGCCAGTAACTTACAATCGACAATACAAAATCATGGTGATTTAAGAAATGGCTAATCACTTGTGTTAGCTGATACCATCTGTGTAAAAGAGTGCCAAAGAACTCTTCTGACATGTATGCGTAAATAATTGTTTGAACAAGATTTGACGAAAATCTGTTGTCATTTGTTTTAAGTACACTTGTGTAAGAATGCTGCCTCATTTATTAATGAGTAAACCTTTATATATATTCATTGTGCATGGTCTGCGTGCGACCAAATGTTTATAAGTTTTCTTTTGTGTAAGTATTGCTGTACTATATTAGTTTAGTGTGAGAAAGTGGTGAAGTTGAATCAAATCATGTCTGTAGGACTTAAATATGATATGTTTTTGGTGGGAAGTGCCTTCAGCCAAAGTAAAAGCAGACAGTAGCGAAACACTGTGGGAGTCAAGTGAAGGCCGGAACTTTTCCAGAGAAGAGCTCAAGGGAGCGATTCTGGACACTTTATGTCGAGTGCTGGAAGAAGGCAGACCTGCCTATGGCAACGCGCATGATTCAGCTGTATAGGTAATTGATTCTGGAACGGTGAATAGCCGCTACAATCCTCTAAATTTTGAAGCGACTTTATCTTTCGAAAGGTCTCAATGTGCTCCAGAGTAGGACTCGTAAGTTTTCCCACTTGTATTATGGAACTGATAATAGATGGAGTATGTGTTACTATTCTTTGTAACACATGTGTCAATTTGTGAATCATCGTGTTGAGCTCTGAACTGTTTTGAGCTGGTGAATATTTCGTATATTGTGATGAACAAATGGATTTAGTTTTCGCGTATCCTTGAGAACTATTGAATTTTGAAATTTTGCTGCCATTCTCGTAACACTCTCAACGTAGCTTTACTGCATTTGATAAGGGTACTTTCTGTTTGTATTTTAAATGAATGTTATACGACTACTTCCCGTTTATTTGAGATGCACCTTCTTGAATAAACAGTTTTCATCATAATTCTCTGTCGACTACATCAATTACAGACGTTGGTATAGAGCCCCTATTATTCAATTATTCATTTAACTTTTATTTTATCTTCCTGTGTTTTTTATTAACTTGTAGTTATAGCCAATGCATAGACTACTTGCCTATAATCACAGCTACAGGCTATTATTGGCAGTGAATTAGGTGTGGAGCATGAAAGAAGACATGTGTGGTACAACCCTGTGACTACACTGAGCTACTGTTTTTAAACAGCGCCGTGCATTGCCCAAATTTCTAACATACGAGTAACCACAGGCAAAGATGCAACTGGTTTGTTTCTATGGGACTCAGCAGCAGTAACCGTTAGGTACAGTCACATTTGGGGTTTCCCGCCTGAGATGCGAATTTAATCCGTTTAGAATTACAACCGTAGTTCTGACATCATAATATTCTATGATACAGGTCCCAAATCTATTGCATGATAGGCAGCTTGCGTGGGGTATCCACGCATACGATTTTGCAGCAGTTGTGTGCATGAGGATCGGAAGAAAAAGTTAGGTACGGGAAAGTTAGCTGTGGGACTTCAGAAAAGAAGCAGAAGGCAGCTCAGGGGCGTGCTGAGTTGTAGTCTGCAGTGGGGGCCTCGACGGCAGTTCAGTGTCAGTCGCGACCACGACAGCGCGGGCCACCGGCGGCGACTTGAAGATCGTCGGCATCGCCAGCATCTACACTTTTGGCAGCAGAACTACAGCAGAGACAGCCAGCATGACCGACAAGTTAAGTACTTAGGCCTATAGTGTTAATATGTGTAAACCCATAGGGCCACCGTAAGTGATGGAGGTGCCAATGATTAAGCAATCACCCAGCGGCTTGCTTTTCATGTATTGCCGCAATGAACGCTTCCCTGTAAATGCTACAACCTGGATTGTATACAGAAGAAAACCATGAAATGAACATTTCCAAAATGTCTCTAAATGCAGCTAATTTATCGGGTTCCCTGCAATCTGTCCTTGTTTCTTTATTGTCAAGTCTAAGAAAACGTGTGACAGCTTGAAACCTTTTGAGAAGCATTGTTGCCCTAAAAACAGCCCTAACATGTTCCTCATTCCACTTTTCCTCAAGTCTTCCCTCCCTCATCTTCATGCTCCAGAAGACATAAGCAAACCAATGTAGGCCTCTAATTCTTCCCCTACACCTTAGGTACACTATTATGATAAAATAATCTTTATTTCACTTGTACACACACTTAGTCCTGTGTTAGCTTCCCTACCACGATAGATATTATGCATGGCTAATTAGGAGCTTTAGGGCTTGTTTCATTGAACTAGGAGGTACCGCTTTAGGATCAAGTTTACCAGGAATTATACTATGAGATGGAGTTTGGCCCTTAGTTCGAAGCTCTTTGTACCAAACCATTCCATTTTTTCCATGAAATAATGTTTCGTAGTGTTGTCATTACTCACTATTACACAACCATCACTATGAAAGACCTCATCGTCATTATCTTCCTCTCCTTCATCCCTTACATCACTGCCTTCCTCCTCTTCACTATCTGAGGGCAAGTGTTCATCGTTACCTAAGTCAAAAATACTTTTGTTATCGACATCAGCATCAACCCTCAACAGAAGAAGGATCTCATCAGCCACATCATCCTAAACAAGTTCTTCATCAACCCTAAACAAAAACTTTATCCTATATTATATTTTAATCTAAGATATCAGATAATACACTCCTGGAAATGGAAAAAAGAACACATTGACACCGGTGTGTCAGACCCACCATACTTGCTCCGGACACTGCGAGAGGGCTGTACAAGCAATGATCACACGCAGGGCACAGCGGACACACCAGGAACCGCGGTGTTGGCCGTCGAATGGCGCTAGCTGCGCAGCATTTGTGCACCGCCGCCGTCAGTGTCAGCCAGTTTGCCGTGGCATACGGAGCTCCATCGCAGTCTTTAACACTGGTAGCATGCCGCGACAGCGTGGACGTGAACCGTATGTGCAGTTGACGGACTTTGAGCGAGGGCGTATAGTGGGCATGCGGGTGGCCGGGTGGACGTACCGCCGAATTGCTCAACCCGTGGGGCGTGAGGTCTCCGCAGTACATCGATGTTGTCGCCAGTGGTCGGCGGAAGATGCACGTGCCCGTCGACCTGGGACCGGACCGCAGCGACGCACGGATGCACGCCAAGACCGTAGGATCCTACGCAGTGCCGTAGGGGACCACACCGCCACTTCCCAGCAAATTAGGGACACTGTTGCTCCTGGGGTACCGGCGAGGACCATTCGCAACCGTCTCCATGAAGCTGGGCTACGGTCCCGCACACCGTTAGGCCATCTTCCGCTCACGCCCCAACATCGTGCAGCCCGCCTCCAGTGGTGTCGCGACAGGCGTGAATGGAGGGACGAATGGAGACGTGTCGTCTTCAGCGATGAGAGTCGCTTCTGCCTTGGTGCCAATGATGGTCGTATGCGTGTTTGGCGCCGTGCAGGTGAGCGCCACAATCAGGACTGCATACGACCGAGGCACACGGGGCCAACACCCGGCATCATGGTGTGGGGAGCGATCTCCTACACTGGCCGTACACCACTGGTGATCGTCGAGGGGACACTGAATAGTGCACGGTACATCCAAACCGTCATCGAACCCATCGTTCTACCATTCCTAGACCGGCAAGGGAACGTGCTGTTCGAACAGGACAATGCACGTCCGCATGTATCCCGTGCCACCCAACGTGCTCTAGAAGGTGTAAGTCAACTACCCTGGCCAGCAAGATCTCCGGATCTGTCCCCATTGAGCATGTTTGGGACTGGATGAAGCGTCGTCTCACGCGGTCTGCACGTCCAGCACGAACGCTGGTCCAACTGAGGCGCCAGGTGGAAATGGCATGGCAAGCCGTTCCACAGGACTACATCCAGCATCTCTACGATCGTCTCCATGGGAGAATAGCAGCCTGCATTGCTGCGAAAGGTGGATATACACTGTACTAGTACCGACATTGTGCATGCTCTGTTGCCTGTGTCTATGTGCCTGTGGTTCTGTCAGTGTGATCATGTGATGTATCTGACCCCAGGAATGTGTCAATAAAGTTTCCCCTTCCTGGGACAATGAATTCACGGTGTTCTTATTTCAATTTCCAGGAGTGTAGTTTTCCCTACAATTCCTACAACTTTCATAATTTATGACCTACTCACATCGTAATAAACAAACATTTCTTTGTTTTTAGGAACTTACACACATGACGGACTGTATGATTTCAAAGCAAATACTGAGCTTACCTAATAAAGCCAGCCATCGTGTGTTTTCTGCACATCAACAATGCTGTCTGGAGCTCAACAAATTAATAATATTCATTGTTAGCATGTTCTGCCAACTTCAGCCATTTTCTGGCAACATTGAGTCAGTTAAACCAGCTGGGGTCTTTGAAGACCCCAAATGCTCATTTTCGTTGATACCTAACTAAAATCATCATAAATTAAAGAAATAGTTAGTCAATGATATTTTTGCACAGTGGTCACTTGCATCATAACTACAAGGGAGATGTCAGGGACCGTGAGCTTTCCGATATCAGTAAGTAATGCAGTGCAAGAAGTATAAGCGGTATGGGGTCTCAAAAGACCGCACGTGCCCAGTGAAGCCTCCTAAACAGACCAAGTTTTAAACACGGAGGTTGGTCGATGAGGAATTTTTCTGGCCGGCAACTGACGAAGGTGACGAATATGAATCGTCTGTAAAGAGTATTGACGGAGATTAAGAATCTCCATCGCCAATTCTTTTAGATTTCATTGTGAAACTTGACTACACGTCGAAATTCAATCCATATATTGGGAACAGTAGGCAGGGAAACGACTACTAGAATGGTAATAATATTAATACATACACTATTCATAACAGAAATAGTTATCACCATAATAATAATTTTCAAAGGATAAATGAACATGCGAAGTTTCACAATGGAAATCAAAACAGGCAATGACGTACTGAGAAACAGAAGCTTCATCAAATGTAATGGCAAATACGAGGTCGGGAAAATAGACGCACCGAATCTCAGGTCCGTAGCTAGCTTAATAAACCAGCGTTAAAGAGGAGACGTTGTTTTAAACATTCTATGGGGTCGACAATTCGGTAAATAAGCCACAAAAGTGTTGGAGATAGAGATTATAAGAAATAAAAATAAAATCGGGAATAATTTTAAGCAGTGCAGTCATCAATAGAGCACAAGGAATATTGTAAATGTGTAAAGAAGGTTAATAACGATAAAGGGCTCAAAAATTTATTTTGTGAATCGAAAATGAATGATATGAGTGTATCTTTGGTGGAAAATTCTGTGATCAGAAGAGAGGCTGGGTGGACTGATTTTGGTGGAGGTGGAATGTATGACGAATTCTGATGAAGCACTAGGCAGTAGCAACAATTATAGTAATGTAGACCTAAGTAATGTACATTACTTGGTATCGGAGGAAGTAGATGAAGCTATATATAAAGGCAGAGAAGCTGTAGTATCGTCTGCTGGAGATGAATTTTGTGGTGTATCGACAGAAGTATGTGAAGATATTTGTGTTGGAGGAATAGAAATGTTCGCGTCAACTAGTGACGCTTTTTATTATGTATTGTTGGATATGGTTGATTTATTGTTAAAGGGAGGTAAAGGTCATGTTTTAGTTGCCGAAGTTGCGAAGGTTGAAGCTACTGATCTGGCCAGCATGAATTTTCAGGGGTTGTCGAACGTCGAGTATAAAGTTTTATGCTACATTATGTTAAAGCAAAAAAGTGGCCGAGGCATCTGAGAATATAGAAAGTGTAACGGAGACAGAGATAGATCCTAGTTTGGCGCCAGTCCAGTGTACTGTGAAATGTAACGTGGAATGATTGAGTAGGGCAATTATAATATATTGGCTCAGGTTGATGGTGATACCTATAATGTATTCACTGATGTAATGGATAATTTAAGTAAAGAAGCTTATGAGTTATCGATGGATGTTATTGGAGTTAATTGCGAGAAAGTTTCTAGTGTTCCGCGGGAAATAAGTGGGGATTCGTTTAAGAGAGACGAAGTTTTAAGTTGTGAAAATGTTGCAGTTACTGATATCGTTAATTGAGAGGAATGGAACAGTATCTTTGATGCTTACGATGACGATGAAATGAAGGAGGCTGAGGACTGTTTAAGGCCAGTAGACGATTTGGAACGGCAACGAAGAAAGTGACTACTCTTAAAATGATTGGTATTGGTATGGTATGGAAACTTATTGAAGTCTATCCTATCTCACTGGTGGGCACAGGAGAAAAAAATGGTTCAAATGGCTCTGAGCACTATGGGACTTAACATCTATGGTCATCAGTCCCCGAGAACTTAGAACTACTTAAACCTAACTAACCTAAGGACATCACACAACACCCAGTCATCACGAGGCAGAGAAAATCCCTGACCCCGCCGGGAATCGAACCCGGGAACCTGGGCGTGGGAAGCGAGAACGCTACCGCACGACCACGAACTGCGGACGGCACAGGAGAAATTTAAAGTAGCAAAAGGTCTTGAAGGGAGGAAAGATGAAACTCGGGCGAAGGAAGTCTTTAATGAATTGTTAGATAGTGATAATGAAACTGAAGATTGGTCTGGTGTTGTAATGTGTACAATAGATATGGAGGGTAAAGGTAGGGATATTGAAAACAATCTTTTGAGGGAGCAGTGTCTAGACAAGGGAGAAATCATTAACGAGCGATCTATATTAGGAACAGAAGTGGATAATGAAAAAATAAGTGCACATTTAAAGTCCGCTAGTAGTATATGTGCCGTATCAGAGCAATTTAAATTAGAAATAAGAATAAGAAATTTATAATTTTTCCAGTCAACTTTCATAACATTAAGACGGCAGTCAGTGGGTTTAGCAAACCCACAAAATATGAAATGCATTATGAGTTCAAGTGTAGTGAATACTGTTTTAGGATGAGATATTTTATAGTGAATGGTTAAGTTAAAAATGTCGTACTGTGTACGGACTTCCTGTGTAAATATAAAACATTTTTGAACTATGTTGAGAAATACCTCGAATTTTAAGTAGAAGGTAAGAAAAGAGAAGTAAAATTTTAAAAACTTGTGAACTGAAGACCAAAGAATTGCTCACACACTGGTTGCTGAAGGTTGGAATAATTGTAATTATATGTATGACCGAATAAAAGAAATTACTGAAGCAGTCGAAGATATTTCGAAAGCGGGTGGAATTGTATAATTTGTTGAATCGGTATTAGGACAAGACCGGTAGGGTTGTGGACTTTGAATATTCAGTAAAGGTGAGGTCATACGTGCCTATCAGAACAAAGTCATATGTGATACCTATTGTTGATCAGGAGAAATTGCGGGTTAGACTAAAGCAGATTTTAGAATGGGATATTGTGGAAGAATGTAAGAGTGATTCCTGAAATCAGATTTTAATTGTTAAAAAGAAGGACAAGTCGGTTAGAATAATTTTAGACGCTCGCAAATTGTATAGGTTGTAGTAAGAAAACTAGAAGAGCCAGACAACATGGAAGAATTCTTACAGAATTTTTGCAATGTAAAACTGATATGGAGTGTCGATTTGACCTCTGACTGTTGGTAAATTCAGTTGGCTGAACGGAGCAGGCGATACTCGGCTTTCCTTTTCGAAGGGCGAAAGTGGTGTCATTTGGATTAACAGTACGTTCTGCGGTTTTCGTGAGAGCGCTAAGTCACATATTGGGAGATCGATGAATGAGCAAACTTGTTGTCTATGCGGATGACATTCTTGATTGCCTATGAGTCTTGTTGCGAACTGTGCGAGTTGGAGGAAGAGATCTTGGCCTTAGTAAAGGGAGGAATGACCTTAAAACTGTCAAAGTGTTTAGGTCATAAGTTCTCATTCGAGGCATTTTGCCAAGCAGTGAGAAAGTAATTTGAGAGTACAAGAGGCCAACTACGACAAAATAACTAAAATCATATCTAGGGTTACCTAGATATGATTACCTGGGTAATGGGGAGATGAATACGCCAAAACTATGCAAACTACGCTGAAGAGCCAAAGAAACTGGTACACATGTCTAATATGAGCGATCACTCAGAAGTGCCGCAACACGACAGGGCATCGAATCGAATAATGTCTCAAGTATTGCTGGAGGGAACTGACACCATGAATCCTCCAAGACTGTCCGCAAATCCATAAGAGTGTGAGCGGGTGGAGAACTCTTCCGAACAGCACGTTACAAGGCATTCCAGATATACACAATAATGTTCATATCTGGAGAGTCTGGTGGCCAGCGGAAGCATTTAAACTCAGAAGAGTGTTCCTGGAGCCACTCCGTAGCAATTCTGGAGTGTGGGGTGTCGTATTGTGCTGCTGGAATTGCCCAAGTCCGTCAGAATGCACAATGGACATGAATGGATGCAGGTGATCAGATAGAATGATTACGTACGTGTCCCCTGTCATAGTCGTATCTAGACGTATCAGGGATTTCATATCACTACAACTGCACACACCCCACATTATTACAGAGTCTCCATCAGCTTAAACAGTCCCCTGTTGACATGCAGGATCCATGGATTCATGAGGTTCTCTCCTTACCCGTACACGTCCATCCGCTCGACACAATTTGAGAGGAGACTCGTCCGACCAGGCAATACGTTTCCAGTCATCAGGCCCAGGCGATAGGTAAACCTTTGTGTCGTGCAGTCATCAGTATGAGTGGGTCTTCGGCTCTGATAGCCCATACTGGTGACGTGCCGTTGAATAGTTCGCACTAAGACACTTGTTGATGGCCCAGCACTGAAATCTGCAGCAGTTTGCGGAAGGGTTGCATTTCTGTCACGTTGAACGATTCTCTTCAGTCGTCGTTGGTCCCGTTCTTGCAGAATATTTTTCCGGCTGCAACGATGTCAGATTTCTTATATGTTACCGGATTCCTGATATTCACAGTGCAGTCGTCAAATGGTCGTACGGGAAATTCGCCACTTTATAGCTACCTCGGAGATGCTGTGTCCCATCGTTCGTGCGCCGATAGTAACACCACATTCAAACTCACTGAAATCTTGATAGCCTGTCATTGTATCAGAAGTAACCTGTCTAACAACTGCGCCAGAGAGTTTTTGTCTTATACAGGCGTTTCCGACCACAGCGCCGTATTCTGCCTGTTTACATATCTCTGTATTTGAATACGCATGCGTAAACCAGTTTCTTTGGCGCCTCAGTGTATTAAAGAAGAATTCGACATGGCTGCAGTAGTAATATGTTATATATCCCGACATGTCGCTCCGTTCTGTCTAGACACGGACAGTTCAGCTTATGGCATCGATTGTGTGGTGTTCCGGGAAAAGTTGGTTGGAGGACAAATACAACACAGGAATGTAGCTTTTGGCAGTCGTACGTTAAATAAACATGAGTGTGTTATAACATTTCTGAAAAAGAGTTATTCCCTGTTGTACATGCATTCAAAAAGCTTCGACTGTACCTCGAGTGTCGCAGGGTGACCGTGCTAACCGATCGTGAAGCTCTTACTTTTCTGCAGGATAGTAGGTTGCTAAACGAATGTCTTATGCGCTGGGCAATGTTTTTCAGCTATTCAACTATAGCATAAGATATATAAAAGGAACCGAAAACTGCACAGCTGACGCTTTGTCACGGCTACCTGCTGGGAAAAAGGGCATTGGTGAGAAAGAAGTAATCATGCAATATCCAGGTTTGTGGGGCATTCGGATGTGATAATGGTCCGATGATGGAATGCATGGGAACGTGAGGACATGCATACTCAACGTCAAGCATCCGTTCGACCATGTCCAACCATCACTAGGGAGGATCGCCGAATAGTACGCAAGCGCATCATAATCCCTTCACGTCTACGTCTGCCATCCAACAATGGACACCCTGAACATTTTGTGTTATCTCGTGCCGTTGGTTGGAGTTTAGCAACAGGCAGACTACAGTATTATAGTTCGATCTGTAGGCTCCTTTTGACACCACAACACAAACGGCTGCTGATGAATGGTCGGCGAGTATGTTGGCGGTCTGTGGGGAGGTCCTATTCTTCCACTGTCTAGGATAGGCACAGCGGTGTCATTAATGGCGTTATAATATGGCGAGGAGGGGGGGGTCATCGAGTATGAAGTTAGATTATGGCTGTTAGTGATTAAGGGAACTCCGATGGTACAATGGAACGCCAATGACATTCCACAACGTCACATGTTACCCCACATGCGACTGTATCGTGGTGCCATTTTTCAACAGGACAATGCTTGTCCACTCAGGGCACGTGTCTCTATGAAATATAGGCGTGATGTAGAGGTACTTCCACGGCAAGCAGTATTCCCATATCTGTCCCCGATAGAACATGTCTGGGACCAACTTGGGCGTCAACTCTATCCCACTGCCGGAATCCAGGATATCAGTTACACTAGTCGCGGGCCAGCAGGACTGAAGATGAGATACAATGGCTTTATGATACTGCATTCATCCAGGCCAGAGGGGTTGCATCGTCGTATTGAGAAGTGGACGCGTATTACCAAGTTCTTTGCAAATTTGTCTCGATTTAACAATCATCGAAATAACATCACATATACTCTCAACCCGTTAAGTTTTATTTCGTTTCCTCCTCCCCTTCTAGCTGTTTCACTATTTTTGTCAAGCAGTGTATTAATTGCTCATACTCATCCTCTATTTATGTACAAATACTTCAATTCCCTTTTGAGCATATTTCAGAATAAGCATAATGCTTTGGAGATCGTCGTCATGCGAACACGATGACCCAGACTGTCATTTTCGAGTATAAATCCTACTCATAGGTGAACGTGTGTACACATTCAATAAATGGTCTGGTAGCGCACTTCCACTACCGAATTTAAACAGCACTCGTCTCAGAAATGTTCATAAATTAGCCTTGCAATATTAATTCCTTATTGCATTTTATCACGATATTTTGTAACATATTAACCGCTTCTTAGTAGCGTGAAAACTATAAATAGGTTCTTTGTCTTACTTACCTACGGAGAGAAGCTTTTCCTTCTTGGCCAAATTTCGATTTGTGTCCTTACCTGCAACAGTTTTTCATTGTTACTATTTCTTGTAAATGGTCTTTAAATGTAGTATTTGAGTTTTGTACTTAGTACAACATGTTAACAATCAGCTACTTTTGAACACATTGTGGGAGCAAGCAGTGATCAATGTTATTACTAATATTTACTATCAAAAACAGTCTTGATCACAAATTATTTATTGCAGTGACGAGTTTCGACCACAACTGCGGTCATCTTCAGACCAATGAGCAAGAGCCTCCTTTTGGTGGTAAATCACTAGTAGTGATGTACCGTCGAAATAATTTTACCGCCAAAATAATTTGTGATCAAGACTGTTTTTGATAGTCACTGCACGCACAATACGCTCATAGTTATAGGCATGCAAGTTGCCGAAGTGGCGTCAGATTGAAAGACTTGCGTAAGGCGACTGAACATCCCTCTTGAGGATGCATACAAGTGTATACATACATTTGTGGCTCAAATGTGTAAATGCATTTCTGGGCTTGGATCGTTTGACCGATATGTTGTACCCCAATGAAAGCAATGATGAAGAAACAACAAGAATCTTGTTGTTAGGAAGTAGTAAAGAAGTGTAAGGTAGAAAACATATAGTAGAAGCTGTGCACAAAGTCGAACTTCAGCAAAAAGGCAAGTGTTAACTTCTGCACACGGGAAACTAGAATTTCGTGTAGGGCTAAAGATACCTCTTACGATCGTCTCCAGCAGGTATTCTTTCTAAATTAAGCGTGTGCTCTTGACAAAATAACTAGTAGTGGCGCTAAGTTTTAGGCAGAGTCAAGGTCCGGTGCGTCAGTGACGCTAATGAAATGCAAAATAACATTTTCCGTTTACGTTCAGGACACGGGAAATGAGTGCTTAAAATGTTACGCGCAAAGGTTTCTGTCTATCTTCTGTATCCATTCTAAAAAGACGAAAAGATTCTGCAAATAAAACTTCCTGTTGTTAGCTCCAGTTACGCACTATGTAAGTTAGGTCATTAACAGGGAAGCATTCGATGGCCGTCACCAAAGCCGAGTGGTCACTCTGTTCGAATTCATGTTAAATACGAGTAGCAACAGTTTTTCCCCCTCCAGGAGGAAAGAGACACATACCACTCTGTTATGATTGCGCACAGTTAGTTTTCCACAGTAAATGTGCTAATTCTCAGACTGTAAGTCCACGAGAGTCGCTACGGTGAATGATGAAAGAATTCACAACAGTCAAACCTAAGGACAAGAATTATAAAAAAAAATTGGTTGTTCAGTATTCACAACTGTAGCAGTACGGACACAGGTTTTCTAATGAAGTGACTCTTATAGAAGGGTTCAGGGAACGCGAACGGTGCACTTATAAGGAGAAATGGTCGTGAAAGATGTGCATATAACGAGAAATGACAGTTTGTTTAGTATATTTGACAGCTGATTTCAAAGTTTTACCACTATAAGCATCTTTGCGTAACTGAACACATGAGTGATATGTATTCTTTAGCTACCAGAGGTTATTACTGAGTAGAGCTCGAGCAAGTGAAGGAGCAGGAAACAACTGTCGGCCAGAGATGGAGACTGTCGTGTCTTGGCAGACTGAGGACCTTATGTGGCGGACGTACCGCACGGAGAACTGAGGTGCTTTCCGATGTGTAATTGAGGATAGAGGATGACTGAAGAGTATTTTACAGGGACGCGGCTTATATGGGAAAAAGATTATTTCCATTGAGTTTATTTTGTTGCAAGCGTTAGCCGAGTAATTATTGCAGTGAAAATATTTCATTGTGTCTAACAACATCTACATCTTGATTCCACGTTGAATTATATAACTCATGTGTTCAGTAACCTAATTACCTTCCTCCCTCCACTGTTAGTTAAAGTATTTAATTAAGAATAGCAATGTATGAATCTTAGGTAATTTAAATACCGTGTACAAAAATAAATTTTATGTTGTGTGACAATTCTAAGGAAGGACTATATTAGTAAGAATCATTTCTGTGCCATTAAAAGGATTCAATATAATTGCAGAATACTTCCCTTTTATCATTCATAAATATTTCATAGCGCTGATCACCACTATTAAGTGAAACATAGATTTGGAAAAACATACAACGTGAAGTCTTGCAATATAGCTGGATAGTGAACCTTTTTTTAAAAAAATGTTTGATTTACGAAAATAAAACAAAGCAGTTTTGCGCGCAGTGATTTAGTTCAGGTACATGCAGTCCAGCACTTCACATTCTTGCACTGTGCAGACAGAGTAGAGTCGAGATATCCGTTGCAAGCTTAGAATGTATTGCAGAGCTTAAGTGAACCTATAGAGACGAAATTATGAACAATATTCATCTCCAAAATTTCTTATAAATTCAGTGCACGCGTTTTACAACTGGGTCGTTTATGAATACGTGAAAGTTATGCTTTGTGTGTGATCGTTTGATGAGAAAGTTATTCTGAGCATTATTGATAACCATTCTTTATATTCATTCTCATTTGCAGATATACAGCTGCAGTTTAGCTTAACTGATATCACACACATCAAAAGTAATTTGCACCGTTACGTTTGTGTTCAAAAGCAAGACATCAGTCACTGTAACTGCCATTTAAAAGTTCTTCCTTTTACATTACCATCCAGAGGTTTTGATACACACTGTTTCCATGTACTAAGTTTAAGTTTAAAAGTTTCAAATGTCATGAAGGCATACAAAACACAGTAATCTTCTGCTCCAAGCATCAGTGAGTAGAAGATATTATGAAGCACACACATTTCTTTTGCCTAATACTCACACAAAGAAAACTTAATTTTCACATTTATTAAATAGGTTTAATTATTTTCTTTTACATTTGCCTTTCTCACAAATCTTTGTGGGGTCGGAATGGTTACTATTGGACATGAAATAGTTAATTTTAAGGAATGGCAGGATGCCTTTCCTGCTGCCAGCAAGTTACCTCCACTCCCACCCCCCAGCCTCGCCCCCGCACAAGGTGGGGTACTCCAACTATCTGCATGTAATGAAATCTGTGTGAAAGAGTGGAGGCGTTTTCTAAACGTTTTCGGATCGCGTAGTTCAGGAGGGACTTGGATACCACCCAGGTATTCACCTAGGGGGATGCGGAAAACCGCCTATAAACCAGATCCAGGCTGGGGAGCAGACTAGCCCTCGCCGTTAACCTGCCGAGCGGATTCAATCCAAGGCCGGCGAAACTCCCCGTCCCAGAAGCGGCTCTTTGGGAGGGTAACTAAGTTTAATATCTACAAGTAAAATAAAAATGTCAGCGTGGAGATTCTAGCGCACGACATCCTCGTCGGTAAAAAACACTTTACCCTCTGTAGCAGCTCTCCAGTTGGAAGAAGTAAAGTTCTCAAAATTGATGCCTGTTAACCTCGATTTTAAAAAAATAATAAAAATAAAAAACAAATTTTCGTTGTGGTGACATAAGCCCCGTATGGACACATGGGCACTGCTTAACTTCCTTGTGGGATCATATTATACGGAGGGGAACGTCATTCTGTAGTAGTTTATCGCCCTCGACTTTTTATTCAAGAGCTGCACCCCACTGTCAACAGAACATTGTGGCCATATCATTGCTCGTTGGCAGCGTCGGAAGCTGTGGCACTGATCGTGAGCACAGTCTAGAAGACGTGAGGGGACTGGACGTTGGTGAGTAATAATACCAGTGCCGGATAATGAATTTGGATATCCATCACTGGAAAATCCTTTTTTTAAACGAGATGCAGTGGAACATCCGCTCGTTTGAGATTGTTCGGTGCCTGCTTAGAGAAGGTGGACTACAAAGAAAACTTTTGGCCATCAGAGGGATCCTCCGTGATGATCAGCTAGAGTACCGATTAAAGCTTGATGAGGAAAATATCTTTCGTGGCTGGCGGAACGAAACGTTTTCCGACAAATCAGAATTTTCCGCAGCGAATGTGGTCTATTACGAGTAGGCAGCGTGCCGTACGTTTGGACTCCCCAAATATATCAGCGAATCATGTCGCAGTGCCTGTGTGTGTCTGTGGCATTTCAGGGCTGGACTCGTGACGTGTGCAGGATAGGAGGCCATCTTGATGTTGCTAAATATATTTTTACTCTGGGTTACGTTATGATGCCATTAGTGCGACGACTGTACCCTGGGGGATTAATTGTTTACACCATCATTAGTCTCCAGTCCTTAAGTCAAATATGGTGCAGGGGCGACTTGGGGAACAGAAAGAGACTTCTTCTGGACTGTCCTCCTTCTGCGTCAGACCTCGGCGCTGCTGAGAACCTATAGACGAAGACAAAACGGACCGTGCGAGAAAACTGGCCTGACCCCGCACCAACAGGAACGTCGTGCTACCGCTTGGGAGGGACAGAAAATGAGACCTCATACAGTTTCTTCCTTTCAGAATGTAGCTTGTCATGGAAATGGAAGGCCTATGGACGCGGAATTTTTAGTAGTCTGTCGACTACGCTACCAAACTACGAAGATATTATTTTAAGTGCTGCGATATTCAAGTACTGCTTACTGCTGTTTCATACTTGACTCCATATTACGACTTTAGGTGTTTTTTCCACGTCTGAATTGCTAGAAACGACACAGAGCAGATTTTCTTTCGTGGTATTAGAGGGTTCGTGTTTCGTGCTAGGTCTCAATAAGACGAATATCCATCAATTACACTCACAGTTACAAATGTCCCTTACTTTTATGATCAGAATTGTACTTTGTGTAACGTGAATGGCGCCCCGTAACATGAAGGACAATTCAAATTCCCGCCAGATCTGTAAATAGCTGTGTTATAAAATGTACAGTAATGAACAAAGCTGACCGATTTATTTCGGGAGACGTCAAAAATTTTCAATTCCGAGTACAAATCAAAAAGTTCGATATTCCTCTTTGACGTCCTGCGGGTGGATGGGCAACTATATCCATTGTCTGGTGGCTTAAATTCACATAATTGATGCATCAGGGTAAGAGAGGACTCAGATGATATTCTGAAAACCTCTCTGCGTCAGCCATCGAAGTCTTAGTTTTGTGAGTTCACCATGACTTTTATTAATAGTTCTGTTTTTGTTTGAGCAAACCCGCATCGGGACATTTTAAATCGGTCGATTCAACCCCCACCCCCTCCTCCGCACGTCCTTCAAATTCATTATGCGATTTTCAGCAGGGAGTCTACCTGAAGTCATAGCTGTACAGAGACTGCTTTCCGCAATCACATGTCAAGAGTGAAGCGCATATCCCTTCTTTGCTGTGCAAAGTACCGGGCTTCATTTGATGGCAAAATGACTCTTGACCTATTCAAAAATTTTGAAGTTCTGTTGTGAGCTACGTACTTCACTGTGCAAAGCACTGATTCAAGAGCAGTGTCGGCTGATTACTAGAAATTTAATCCTACTATTAAAAATAATCCAACGCTAATTTGATCGTTTCTGTGAAATGATGATAATGGCAATACTTTTAAATTTATAGTATTTCACTTTTTTATTTACTGAATATCTGGCGCCAGCAGAAGTTTCTCTTGGTAACGTGTCTGCTACATTCTCGAAAATTTTCAGCAGGTTGAGCACTGCAAGTAATCGCAGTTCCTTCGTTCCACAAACAGCATTACAATAGTAAGTCTTGCGAGATACGCTCTGCGAATCGCTAATAAAATTTAGGTCGTCAGAAATCGTGTCGTAGTGGAGCATCGATCCGTATGAGGCACCAGCAGATCACAGACCTACGTTCTGCAGCATAATTACCTCAAGCGGTCGTGTGACACACCTGTAAATAACATTACACTTACGTTTGAAGTTGCAATACATTCGCAGTAGTGATGGGAAATGTAGAGCGCCAGGAATATTTAATCAAATCTGGTTACGTCAGTTCCCCGTGCACAGACAAAATTAGAAATGTCGATTTCATTAATGTAGTTTCTGCTACACTGCATAAATTTTCTACGTCGGGTACACTAGTGCTGCACTTCTGCCAGTTCCCTTTCTCTCTTCCTCCCCTTCCGTCCCTCCCTCTATCTATGTATTTATCAGCCTATACATTTCTCCCTGAAAGCTTGTGCGCCGCTTATTGACACCGCTTGCTTGTGCGAGTGTGGACGTCAACGTGGGGAAAATGGATAGAGAGAGAGAGAGAGAGAGAGAGAGACGGAGAGAGCGAGAGAGAGGATAACTAGATGTTGGCAGGTCACGCACATAGATTGCACAGACGTCTGCGGATGATGTTAATTATCGTGTGTCCCACGTTTCGAATTATACGATGCGCCCGCAGCTTTTCAATCGTTTATAAGCAGCTGCGTGCTGCGGTAATGTGAAAACAATATTACTCGCCACTGTCAGCGCAGCCTTCGGCGCAAACTTCGGAAGCGTAGTGTTTATTCAGGAGTTAGGGTCTAGTCGCGTTGATTGCCACTGTCAAGGAATTCGACAAATTTGTTGCCTGTTAGTAAAAATACTGCAGCAGACTAAATTGCACCTCACTTGCAATAATAGCGGAATATATTACCACGTTTTCAAGCATAACAGGCGAACGACACGCGAATATCAGGCATAAAATATGTCCGTGGAATCGTCAACACAGCTGACATTATTGTATCACCAAAGTGGTGCAGTGATTAAGGCACTAGATTCACTCTCTAGAGGGACAGGGTTCACATCTTATGCGACAACCCAGATTTAGGTGCTCCAAGTGTAGGGATAGTGTACATAGAAAACATGACTTTTTTGCCGGTATTTCACTTTAGTCAATGATTTTAGAACTTCAGGAAGGTATGCGCACTACTGATTGCTATGAGCAGTTTCCGCCATTTTCATGTTTTTTTTTTTCGCTACACCAAGGGAAAAATCGCAACGCCAGGAAGGAGTTGTACGACACAAACGAAAGTTGGCAGGCGTGTTTATAAATCTGAAAAAATATGTCTATTAAAATTTCACGTCAGTCGCATAATAGGGGCGCTAATAGCGCCACTATTAGGACGCAAATCAGGTTTGCTTTAAATAAAGGCTGTAACGGTCGTGAGTGGTAGGTATCTTTGACATTGGGCGTGGTGAGTTCATGCGGGTGGCTTCAAAGCGACATATACGCCATTATCAAGACCTCATTGGGTTTGAACGAGGTCGTAAGAACCTGGACGCTCCTTCTGCGATACTGCAGAAAGACTTGTCAGGTACGCAGCCACTGTACATGACTCCTGGCAGCAGTGTTCACGAGATGTTCGGTCACAAGCACACTGGGTTCTGGACGGCCACGTGGGACTACCGAGAGGGAAAACCAAAGTGTTCGATGTATGGTTCTGGCACATCGTACTGCATCTGCAGCAGCAATTTGAGTAGCAGTTGGCACCACAGTGACGCAACGACTTTTACAAATCGGTTGCTTCAAGGACGGCTCGGAACCAGACGCCTGGCAGCGTACATTGCACTGACCCCGAACCAGCACCATTTGCGACTTCAGTGATGTCAAGAGAGAGCTCACTGGAAGGCAGGGTGTGGTCTGTTATGCTTTCTGATGAAGCTGGGTTGCCTCAGTGCCAGTGATGACCGTGCGTTGGTTAGAAGTTGGCCGGCGGAGGGCCTGCAACCAACCTGTCTGAGTGCTAGACACACTGGACCTGCACCTGGAGCTATGATCTGCGGTACCATATCGCTTGAGAGCAGGAACACCCTTACTGGAAACTAGTACGTCAGTCTTGTGATTCGACCTGTTGTGCTGCCATTCATGAACAGCATTCCAGGGGGCATTTTCCAACAGGACAACACTCGTCCACGTACTGCTGTTGTAACCCAACATGCTCTACAGAGTGTCACCCTGCTCGATCACCAGATCTGTCTCCAATCGAGCACATATGGGACATCATCGGGCGATAACTCCAACGTCATCCACAACCAGCATTAACCGTCCCTGTACTGACCGACCAAGTGCATCAGGCGTGGAACTCAGTCCCACAAACTGAAATACGGCACCTCTACAACACAATCCATGCACATTTGCATGCTTCCATTCAACATTCTGAAGGTCTTGCAGGTTATTAATGTACCAGCAGTTCACATTTGCAATAGCCTGTCTCGTACTTACAGTAACTTGTGATCCTGCAATGTTAATCACTTAAATACGTTACCTAGACAAATGTATCCCCGAAATTTCATTACTCTACATTAATTATATTTTTGGTATCGCTATTTTTTTCTCTCAGTGTATTAGACATGATTTTGCACTTTGTACAGCATTTGTAAGTATTTCACGTTCTACACATTTAAGTGGTGTGTTACAAGTTTTGGAATATTTTATTAATTATACAGGTACAGAACTTCAAAGAAAGTAAAATGCTATTTGTTTTGAGAACTATTTATACAAAAAGTGGATTGTTATGCCATACTTCGTTGATCGTGCACCGTCTTGTACCTTGAACCAGAAGAATGTCTTTTTCCGTGGAACATACAATACTTGCAAATGAACTGAGTTTTTTTAATGGCTTAATAATTTTACCTGTCTTGAAAATGGAAATTGATTTTAATTCTCAATGGCTTCTATTTCAAAATATATTCTCGTTGTAATTGCTTTTTCATAATTTTTCTGCTCAATATGACTTTACTTACTCGTTATTGCTGTATAGTAGTGTAATAATGTAACGGATAAGATGATTAAATAGAATACTGACAGTACTTTCTCGATCGCAAAGCTTTTAAATTTCGGTAGAATATTTGTTCTTACGTACATGTCTATCAGTTTCCACATTTGAAAAATCCTTAATATTCCGGAGAAATTACTGCAATTTCGTGAAAACACTCCACCACATAAAAAGCGAATGGGGCCATTTAGAAACAGAAGAAGAGAATCTATCAAACGTCTGTCACAGGGTTAACTATAGGTTTACATCTGAAGTGTAGTACCACAATCGCCCCTACGCCATATTGATTAAGCCGAATGAAAGGACGGCTTTGTTTCAAAAAGGTCACGACCGATTTCTTTATCCTTTATTGCCGTTGTCGATTTTGCTCTTTTTCTGTGTAACCTCGTTCTTGACGAGAAGTCGAATCCTAATTCCCATTCCTTGAAACTTGCACTCTGACCACATTCGCTGTTTGCAGCGTCCTGGAGTATTTCTCATACGAGAGCCCGTTGTTCAGTGTCGGAAACTGACCCTTAGCTACCACAGACAGGACTCTTACTACGTTATCTATACGAATACTCAAAGCGTTCATCTGCAATTACCTCTCTGGATACTTTTCAGACTCCATAGGTACTCTCCTGAACGCCTTGTTAGGTATTCTGGGAGAAATGAATTGACGGTAAATTAAGGGCTCTTTAGAGAAGGGAAGGAGGGGTCAAACAGTAGCAGTCTGAGAACATGGGTCGGACTGGGAGAGAGGTCTGGAGAGCTTGCACGTTAAGTGTACTGCCTGCAAAAAGGCAAGGATCCAGGTTCGACTGCTGATGCAGCGTAAAGTTTTAATCTATTTTGTAGCTTCATACTGTACCCAGCCCACTTGAGAGTGTGGCTGGGACTCTAAACAATGGCATACTAACAGTAACCAGGCTGATGCTATGCAGTCAATACGTATACAGTGGTTCAAGTTACTATAATGTAGTGTTTCGCGTGTAGTAGGGGAACAAAGCTGACGTGATCGTTGCAAGTGGTCATCCTGCACTTCATTAAGTACGCCTCATTGACGTCTCATCGTCATGGGAAGGGAAGGAGGCAATGGTTGGTTCGCAGGCAGCGAACGCGTGCTTCTGATTAGCAGTCAACCAATCTGTACCCATGCTGATCTATGTTCAACACGCCTCACGGGTCTCGTCCGTGATGCAGATTTCTTGATGGTGCTTCTTCTGCAATTGTTATTGGTAGAGCATCACAGAGGTGGTGTTAAATCTAAAAGCGCACACTGGTCGAAAATAAATTTGCTAACGCGTAGCACACAAAATGCGAAGGATCGTTAGCAAGGTATACGTATTAGAAAGGACTGAAAGAGGAAGAGGAGGAGCTCAAAAGAAGAGCAGAACGTTTCGTTACAGGATCATTACGTAAGCTCGAAAGCGTCACGCAGATTCTCAGCCAACTCCAGAGGCAGACGCTGCAAGAGAGGCGTTCTGTACCACGGTGTGGTTTACTATTAAAGTTCCGAGAGCATACATTTCTGGAAGAGTCAACCAATATATTGCTTCCTCTAGGTATGTTGCGCGAAAAGACCATGCAGGTATAACCACAGAGATTTGAGTCCACACGCAGGCTTACTAGTAATGGTTCTACCCGCGAACCATTCGCGACTGGAACATGAAAAATGGAAGCGACAGTGATAAAGAAAGTGCTCTCCTTCACACACCGTGAGGTACTCGCGGAATATAGATCCAGGTGTAGGCGGATCTACGGCACTTAATCCTCGCTTATTATCACAGTGAATTTGGCCCCATAAAAATTTATAGATTTTTCAAGCAATCCTTTGACATTACAAGTGATCTGTATGAGGGTTTCAACAGTTTTAGTGTATTCAGCCGGGGCATAATTAAATCTTCTTCCACCGAGCATGCACCGAGCATCTTTCAGCGATAGCGCATGTTAGTCGTGGAAATTCGTTCCTCTAAGATACAAAATTCACAAACGTCCTACGTCATTGAAGGCACACAAATTGTAGATGGTAACTGACATCAGTTTTAACAACGACCTAGCGGCGAAAGTTCATCTATGGCCATGACACTGCTTTCTTGTCTTTGTCGTATGGTCTCGAATTCCACAGCATGCCAGCTGTGAGTCACGGAGTACCCACTCAGAAGCCTGTGAAGTACTGTTGTCCACAATGTTGTAGCATTTTCATCTAAAATATTTGGAAAAAGTGTTAATGGTGTCCAAACCCCATCCCGGAAACTGGTGCAACAGCATTTTCTTCACGAAAAAGAATAACATCTTTACTAATTAAGTACCAATAACTGGAAGATTTTCAGATAGATGTAGTGCATTGCGATGCCGTCAAGCTTCATCCCCTACTTTGCAGCTAAAGATGGTAAGTGAATATATAGCTGCTCCCTTTGTTTATCTCAAACCATACGGCCACTAAAAGACAAAACCCGCGAACAACAGTGCCAGTGTGTATTTCTACTACATAGCTGTCAAGTACCAGAACTTAAAGCGTCTATTTCTTAATTTTGTTCAGACGAGTAGTGTATTAAATCTCATACAATTGTCTACGCAGTAAGGAATTTAGTGTTATCGCTCTATAAGTCACAATAAGGTGTGTAGATGATAAATAAAGTTTCCCGAGAACCGTAAATAGCAAGAAAATATAGTTTGTTGAAGCTTAGAACTGGGACAGTTGTTATACCGTAAAATAAGATTCTGTATTCCACTACCATAGAAGATAGCCGCGTTAGGGACAGTAAGCAACGGTTGACAGCCGTCTGTATCTTTCATCACTGCGAAAATGTATAGCGGGCAGGACTTTCTGAAAGTTTGAGAAAAGATGTAAATCGATGGAATTAAAAGTAATAGTGTAGGATAGATGGCTAAACACCTCCTTGCGAAACGTATGAAGGAAATGTGTTGTGCACTCAGCATATTTAGGTGAACATCATCATGAATCAACACAAGTAGCGAATTTGATGCTGAACAGTCCACTACAGTTCCTAGTATCAATGCAAATGAAAAGCTGGAGGAAAAGTAATACCAATGCAACTTGTAGAATTATTTACAAAACACCTGAGAAGTAGATAAACTCCCCGAACTGGAACAAAGCTATACATCTTGTATTTTACAAGAACAGCAACAGGCTAAACACAACAAAAGGAGAAACCTGTAGACTCATTGGCCTGCGTCTTTAATGTAACGTAAAAGATAATAACTAAAATTATAACCAGCAGCATGAACTCTTAGTGACAACCTGGATCTATAGATGGAAATGGCACAATGAATTCAGTGCAACTCGTGAGCGAAATTACAGGACGGAGCTGTGTTATAAATCACCACAGTCGCTGGAGCTCAAAGATTTTGAGAACCTATTGACAGTCACAAACCGAGCGAGGTGGCGCAGTGGTTAGACACTGGACTCGCATTCGGGAGGACGACGGTTCAATCCCGCGTCCGGCCATCCTGATTTAGGTTTTCCGTGATTTCCCTAAATCGCTCCAGGCAAATGCCGGGATGGTTCCTTTCAAAGGCACGGCCGACTTCCTTCCCTAATCCGATGAGACCGATGACCTCGCTGTCTGGTCTCCTTCCCCAAACCAACCAAACAGTCACAAAATCGATACTAGTAGCACTTGAGAAACACGACATTGATTCAGCATGTATTAGTATACTGAACAATCCACGCGTTCTTCACAGCTTCCACCGGACGTCATGAAGATAAAGAGAAATTCTTATTAATAAGAAGCGTGCGCTTTCTCACCAGTGACGTTAGTGTGGTGTTTCACACACAAATATTCTAACCATGGATGGGGAAGGTCCTGCTACTGTTTTGTAATAAAAATATACCTTCACATTTTATCCAGGCCTAGGACTGTCTATGCTCATGGTAAATAGGCATTTTTATTTTTATTTGTTAATTTTTACCTTTTTTCTTTTTAAAGTATTGCTGCACCAGTTGATGAAACTTCTTGTTTATTTGTTTATTTCATGAATTTCAATTTACCACTGAATTTTTGTAAGAAGTCAAAGACTCTAACATCTTCTTAAATTCCGCTAGACATGATACAGGGTGGTCAGAAATAGTGTGAAAAGCTTGTACGAGTGTTGCAGAGAGGGGGGCGGGGGGGGGGGGGGCAGCGTTGTGCTGAGAAATAGTTGTTAGTAAAAAAAATCGATACGTTGTGCCGTTTACGAGTTCTTTGGCATTGAAGTAATCCAATCAGATCGTTGCACGCGCAGATTCAAGCACTCGCACGCTCTCAAATGCCATAATGCACAGACGTCTGTGGGTCCGTGACTTACTACCCGTTCAAATGCTCATTACCAGTTAAAATATGCCTTTTTCGGAAGAGATAAACTGAAGCCGGGTGAGCAAAAGCTACGTTTGTTCGGTATGAGGAAACCAAACGAAGAAGAAGTTTGACTAACTTCAATGCTGAATAATTCGGTAACGGCGCAACGTATCGAATCTTTTTCTTAACAGTTATTTCGCAGCACAACCGTCCCTGCAACACCCTTACAAGCATTTGCAGACTCTTTCTGAGCACGCTCTATATTCATATGTCTTTCAAACTTTTGTCAATATATATGCATCTTTTTCTTCTGTTTTCAAGACGCAGGCTATTGGAATTTCTTTTTTCTTTCATTTTTTTTTAATATGGCATTTCTTGCTTCCTCTTTCAGCTCATTTATCGGAAAGTATATGTTCAGATGGTCATGATTTATTGAGGAGTTTACTTTCCTATGACTATCTTCGGCAGCATTGGTTGTCCAGTGCCGCTGGTTAAAGACATTCCACATTTAAATTGATATACTAGGATTTTCCGTCCACTGATTGACAATACAGTTGACGAATTTCGTGGCACAATCTTCGATTATTACAATGGACGCTTCGTCAACACTTCTTGTTGGAAGATGTGACACTGCAGTACACATATGGAAAAACAATCTGACTACTTCTCTATCAGTCGACCGCTGTGGCCGAGCGGTTCTAGGCACTTCAGTCCGGAACCGCACGCCTGCTACGGTCGCTAATTCGAATCCTGCCTCGGGCAGGATGTGTGAGATGTCCTTAGGTTAGTTAGGTTTAAGTAGTTCTAAGTCTAGGGGACTGATGACCTCAGATGTTAAGTCCCATAGTGCTTAGAGCCATTTGAACCTTCTCTATCCCTGTATTCCTTCGTTAATGTCAGCTCTTGTATTTTCTTCCACAAATATTGGTAGAAGTGGCAACTGCAACCAGAAACGGTTGTCTCGGAGAAAACTGTTTTTATAGCGTTAAATGTAACTAAAGTCTACCACAGCATTTCTCGGTGACCGTCCAGGCATCTTATTTTTCAGTCCAGAAGAAAAGTCTTTCATACGTATTTTGACTTTTGTCTGGGAACGAAGCAAATAAAACAGGAACTACATACGTCCCTTCTTCGGTGCTTCCACTATAAGGGTGTGTCTGAATTGTTCCAAGAATTGTAAAATGTCCCGTCCATAAAAACAGTTCCATTTTCATACAGGGTTTTTTCTGCTTCTTCACAACCGAACACCATGGTTCTTTTGTCAGGAAGTGACACATCGTCAGTCTTTAAAAAACTGTTACTTTCAGTTAGTTTCAAAATGTTGTCGCTCAGTTGTATTTCGGAACTAGTGCCAGCATTCCAGGTCGTCCCAACAGCTTCCTTTCGTGCTTTACACACTGCAGTCTTGCGGTTCTCATAATATGGCGTATTTGTGAGGAAATGTTCAAATCCCTCTTTAAAAATTCGGAAAACAGGCAGTGTCTTTCCTTTGTGGGCTCTTTTCCTGCAGTTCTGCATCATTTCTTGACCTACACATCTGCTGCGTCAGGTGGGCAAGAATGTTACTGTTCAGGCTTGATTCCGGCATTTGCAATTCTTAAACGGGCTCGGCACTTACAATTCGGAATTCACGCGCAACCAGTTCGTATAGTCTTCACACATTCTGTGCCCCCAGAAGCAATGATCATCTTTGTTTAGGACACCCGACTTGCCTTTCGTTCATGTAATTATTTCCATTACTCAACTGCACAGATCTCAACTGCGTTAGGCGTCCGAAACTACCCTCAAAATTACTCTAGCAGACCTAGACGAACTCTTCATATCTCTAAACTGGGAAAAGGAACAACTAATCCTTGCTAATGGGACGTACTTTGTAAGACACCATTCCAAGGCCGCGCCCATCGGCTAGTGCTGGTCGCCATTGTGAAAGCCAGAGGCGGTTTTCCCATGTCCGGGGAGCGTGGCTGTTTTCCAGCCTGGAGATAATGAGACGGCCTCTCCTTAATCCAGCTAATGGCGCTGGATCCGCCAGATGCTGCTGTTTTCATAGGTGAGCGATTCCTACAGGGTGTCAGGTGTTTCCTAGTACCCCTCTGAAAATAAATTTGACGTAGTATTTCCAGGAAGCAGCGTCTTACAGCAGGCACTATGAGAGTTAGCAGGAAATGGCCAATTGAGAAGCCTACATTCTGCTCTGGAGACTGATTAGCCTCAATGTGTGCATGTTAAAACAATTTTTTTGATGCGATTGGTATCTTGCAAAATCGATAGTCATCCGGCAGCCCTCGCAGTGATAGGGTTGGAGTCGTGAGCCCTATGGGGCGAATATGGGGTTTAAAAATGTTATACTTACGAATTAGTAAGTGTGATCCTCAGTGACTGAAATTTTCCGGTTTCTGTGATAAAAGGAGCAATTTAATGAGCGAGTATTTGGTATCTAGACAGAAGCATTCTTAAAAGAAGCCCCCAAGCACCTGCCCTCAAATCACAACCAAAAACACACAATAATATTGCAACTACAGTGAGCTGTAGGAACAGCCCAACGTTGAAACAAAAGAAATTTAAATTGGAGACCGCAACGAGATTCGAACTGCCGCCCCCGAGCATTCACCACAATTATTCTATGACGCAACGAATTACGCTACACATGTATTTCGAATAGAACGAACTATTTATTACACAGCGTTTCTCAGAAAACATCAAAACTCATTTTTCTCTGTAAACTTATGAAAAACATTAAGAACATTTCGTTTCTCGCCATTAACGGTGTTCCACGAGCATGTTTCACTACGAAGCAGAAAGCGGTGTCATCCATTTTCACAGTACGTATTAACAGTGAGACGGAGCTCAAAATAGCGTTTGCGGAGACTGCGTCTGTACACGATTTGTGAAATAAAAATTACAGAGTTAAAGTATGATTAAGAAAAACGTTAATGGCTGTTAATGAATTAGAATGTCTTAAAAGTTTCATTTATAGTGACATAGTAATAAGATATCTAATACAAGAGCGGAACAACACCAGTGTACGAGAGTTACGGCTGCTGAGAAGCCGTCGCGCTTGGACTTGTTTACATCAGGTTTATTCTTATGATCAACGAATGTGCTCTAAAATGCGTACCTTATACCTTTGACTACCAATTTACTTTCAGAACTATTAATGTATGATTATTTTAATTAATGTGTCAGTCTGAAGTAACAATATGAAAAGAATATTTCCCGCCGTATCGTTTTCCCAGGGGTTTTGGGAAGGGAGACATACAGGATTATTCATAAGTACCTCCAGGGTTTCAGAAGACGATTGCGCAAGAACTACAAGACATACTGAAAATAGACACGCATTAGTTGCCAGAGCATCTCTTCAAGTTTGATACTCACACTACAGGTGCCCAATGTGGTTTCCTTGTGATGTGGCTTGCTTCACTTCGGGTGGGCAAATCGTTGACTCTATGTGTCTGGGAACAACACCACTGTACGAGAGTTACGGCTGCTGAGCAGCCATCGCTATGTGAATCTGGTAACTGGGTTCCCTATGTGCAGGTGCGCACTAATTCCATGTGACAGTAGGGTGACGAGGGTTAACAATGAAACTTGAGCACAGCACAACCTATAGGTACAGCCTGTAATGAGAATTCTGCTAATCATTAATAGGTTTCCCTTTAGCAGTGGGACACTGGTACGTAGCTATAACAAGCAACAAATTGCAATTGGTTGTCCGATAACCTATCGTCGGACACATAGATCCCGTTGATAGTCAAACGGTTAAGAGCTATGAGCACTTTTTCATCTTCGATACTATGACGCAGATCCCTTCTACTGCAAGGTCTTTACTTTCCATATTTTGGGGGGAGGTAGCATCGATCGAACTAAGAAAAAAAATATGCAGTAAACATAGTGTCTTAAATGCATAACTCAAAGAGCTATGAACACTTGTTCATCTTCGCTAGTGTGAAACCATTTCTTCTACTGAACAGCTGCTCATAGTTCTTAATATCGACATTTTAGAGGCCACGTTTGTTGTTTTGGTACACACTACCTCCTTCCAAAATTTGGAATACAAAGTTCTTGCAGCAGAAGATATCTTTTTCATAGTATTGAAGGTTAACAAGTGCTCATAGCTCTTAATGCATTTTAGAGCTCTTGTCTACTAGCCGTTTGCCTCTTGTTTTGGTATAATGAACCTGTCCCTAAGCCTTGTCGATGTTTTTTGGGACACCCTGTGTAATAAATTAAAGGCTTTCATTTTCTACTATTCAATAGTAGTGTTTGATTCTATGGTTTCATCTTTAAGTAAACTATACTAACAAGAGGCCAAAGTTATCGATAGGAAAGACAATATCAGCTAGCGACCGATTACGGAGCAATTATGTAAGATGTCACTGATGATTGGATCTTAGAACCGGTATTTTCCTCGTAAGTACTAGTGACCTTCCATCAGCTGCTTGCCAGATGCTGAATTGGTATCGATTTTTGTTCAAATGGTTCAAATGGCTCTGAGCATTATGCGACGTAACTTCTGAGGTCATCAGTCGCCTAGAACTTAGAACTACTTAAACCTAACTAACCTAAGGACATCACACACATCCATGCCCGAGGCAGGATTCGAACCTGCGACTGGAGCGGTCGCTCGGTTCCAGACTGTAGCGCCTAGAACCGCACGGCCACTCTGGCCGGCTATCGATTTTGCAGATAACACAAATATTATAATAAATAACAAGCAACAAGTATTTTTAGAAAGAGACGCTAAGTCGAGCGATCTAAGGCGCTGCAGTCATGGACTGTGCGGCTTGTCCCGGCGGAGGTTCGAGTCCTCCCTCGGGCATGGGTGTGGGTGTTTGTCCTTAGGATAATTTAGGTTAAATAGTGTGTAAGCTTAGGGACTGATGACCTTAGCAGTTAAGTCCCATAAGATGTAAAAAAAATTATAGCAAGATAAACATAAATTTTGGTAAACTTCTAGAGAAAGTCGTAGGGTTGTCGGAGGAAAAAGTTGAAACAACCTTGTCTCAATATAGAATGTGCTTCATGCAGTACTGAGTTATGGCAATAAACAAAAGCAATATGTAAGAGATGTCCACAGCGGAACCACGTTTCCATACGTGTCTTACTGCAGATAACTTCTGATTCTATTACATGTTCTTGCGTGTAACGCAAGTCTCGTAAAATTACTAAATTGCACAAATGGGCTCCTCCTCCTGATTTCCCTTTACTTGCCCAACAAGACGACATGGAGGCTCGGGAAGTGATGTTAGTAGACTCCCGCTTATTAGCCGACAAATCCCCTTTTACACGGGGAGTTGGCGAGCCGGAGGTTTCGCCTCTGCTAGGAGGCGCTCGCAGACAAAGTGGCCAAAGTTGGCCGCAGTCGTGAGGCCGCCCGGCGCGCTGGTTCATTACGCAGATCAAAGCGCCGCCGGCAGACCACGGTAAACACCACACCGCTGGCTCTATTCTTTCCTGCAGCAGCCCACCTCCCCGAATTATCGTGTTCTTCTCTACCAGACAGACGTTCTGTCGTCTGTACCTCTCAAACGCTGCCTGTGCCAACTCTCGCGCTGTCAGGCATTTTTTTAGGTCAATGTTCTGCAAACAGCCAAGATAAGAGTCTACGAACGCTTTGTCTCTACAGTATTTAAATGACTTACTTAATATACAGATTGATTACAAGGTACTAGAGGATTTAGCAGCCTTACACCTTCACCAGCATTGAATGAAGCATGATCCAACAACCATCTGAAAGATTTATTTCTTTCTTGACTGTCTTCACTTCGGTGACCTGATTCCTAGAAACTACGCCAGGTCGTACATGCCCCAGATACAGAAAAGGACGATTTTCAGCAGAAACAGCAGCAACTCCAACTGATAATTCTGATGTTAAATCAGCATTACGACGGGCGTATTTGCGTTACTTTGCAACTTATTAAGTAATGAAGCGACCTGTTTTACCTTTGTAACTAATGGAAAATTAAATCTATTTAGCTTAAACATTATATGATATTAGGGGGGAATCATACAGTCCCGACCACCTTGGTTTTTTCACTTGTAAAATGTGAAATATTAAAAAATTTTGGAATTTAATATGGTAATCTCGTACTTAAACTAATGTCTTATGGATGTACATGTATGATTCTCCAGAAATTCTGCAAAACTGACGAGTCATGTAGAAGTAAAAACAGGTGGTTTTTCAGTCACTGCAAAAATTATCTTCCAGTACTAGCCAGTGTCTGTGTAATAAATTTTTCAGGCTTTATTGATAAATAACTTTACACAACAAAATTCACTAATTTCAAAAACCATTGTTCGCTTATTGCAATGATTACAGATAAAGTACAATATACTTTCTTGGTCTACACTACCAACATGCGCCCACTCTTTACGTTACTATGTAAATGTACAGCCAACCCAAATGCGAACTCAAGATTTCTTTCCTACTAAGTGACATGAATCTGTTATCTAAGTCTTTCATGTACAGAACTAACTGTGTTTCCATATCGTCGTTGAATGTCTTCTTAAACCTGCCTATCTGAGGGGGCACCAATTCTAATTACTTTTGTTTGATCATGGCATCGGGACATGAAATGACTCAGCTGCCGCCCTGGTTGTCAATGTCCCCAACATTACTTCCTTTATTGCCAACCTCATGTTCTCTTCAGTCCATTTACCTTTCACTTTCCTTTTTTCTCAGCCATTTCACTATGAAAAGTGAAAAGAAAGAGTTACTCTTATTTTTCCCAAGTTCTGACTGACAGGCACTGGAAGATAGATGGGCGTCGGCACTGTACAATGATCACGCAAAAAACACGATACCAATCGCATATTGTTTAATACACTAAGTCTTGAAAGTTTTATGGCTACGGTGTCTTTAAAGAATACAGTTAAATAAATGTAGAAATAAGTTAGATTACACATCTCATAAACGTGTACCACAGTCTTGAAAATAACTTATTGCGCGCTCCTTTCACACAAACAACATTAAGCACCCACAATTCACAAACAACTGAACGCAGGACAAAATGCCCGCCTTATCGTGAGTGGGACAATAGCGTCTTCCAGCTCACCCCTTGTGTGTGCTGCTACCTAGTACTAGAAACTAGAAATAGCGATAGCTGGTACTATAGGACTCTCCCCTATTTCATTCTTTCGGTTGGAAAGAAATGCTGCATAACGCCTTTCAGCAGCACTAATTCCATCTTAAATTAATGCTAAATTTAACGACACATTACTATGTAGTCACAGCTCATTTGGTCTAGGGAAATCAAGTATATTAGGCGTTACCTTCAGCCTATTCTCACTCTTCGCTTTGACTAAGAGATTTTTCGGTACGCGTCAGTGTCTGGTGCTGCAGTCTTCCTTCAAATTTTGCAGTAACTACCGCTTCTAGAGTGGAATCGGACGAGGGGAAGTTGCGGCATTCAGTCACTAACATCCATATGTGGACCACAACGCAGGTGTAGTCGCAGCTCTTTGTTTGGACGTTTATTTGTTGGGACACCTAGCATATCACACGTTCACTTCGGCGTAGAATGTCATCCAGGTTTTAGCCTCTGATGAAATCAAATGGTTCTGAGCACTATGGAACGTAACTGCTGAGGTCATCAGTCCCCTAGAACTTAGAACTACTTAAACCTAACCAACATAAGGACATCACATACATCCATGCCCGTGGCAAAATTCGAACCTGCGACAGTAGCGGTCGCGCGGTTCCAGACTGAAGCGCCTACACCCTCTCGGCCACATCGACCGGCTCTAAATGGTTCAAATGGCTCTGACCACTATGGGACTTAACGTCTATGGTCATCAGTCCCCTAGAACTTAGAACTACTTAAACCTAACTAACCTAAGGACATCACACAACACTCAGTCTTCACGAGGCAGAGAAAATCCCTGACCCCGCCGGGAATCGAACCCGGGAACCCGGGCGTGGGAAGCGAGAACGCTACCGCACGACCACGAGCTGCGGACCCGACCGGCGCTAATGAAGTCCCCTATTTTTTCCGCACTTGCACTATGATCTCCGAATGAGAGAAAGTCGCAGTTTTTACGTCGAACTTAACTAAGTCGATGTGAACTTACAGGTGTAATACGAAAAATGGCTGTAACATCGTCGCCACGTCCTTCCAAGTAGATGTGGTATTATTATTTCGAAGCCTGTGATTCTGTCTAATTCTGGCAATGTCGTTGGAACCGGAGAGACAGGAGCCCATGCACGATCAGTCCATCGACGTAGCAAGTTTCGGTGTAGGTAAGTCCGATTTATCATGTACCAACACTGTACAGCCTCATCTCGTTGAGAACAGAACCCCTGTTGCTTCTCCTGTCTTGTTACGTTAGATCTCAACAACAGCGTGAGACCCCTAAGGGCACCACATCCATACATCGTGCCGATCGAATTTTCTAGGTAAATGATGTGTCGGCGCAGGTGTACTGGACTTTTCGGGATGATAGTGCTGCAGCTTGCATACCAGGTGCAGTTCGAACGTGATTCACTTTCATCGGTGGCAGGATGTTATCGTTGATATTGGTAACTGCAACTAATTACCGGCTCTCTTTAACGCTTTTTACGACCTCCGACATACTACTACAACTGTATTTTTAGTGACACCAGACCTGTTAGTGCTGCCAGTGTGCCGCTCTTTCCATTTGTGTTCGATTCCCGGCACGACCTGCTGTGTCACCACAATCGCATTTTATTTGTTTGGAAACATACTCGTGATTGAAGCACCGTGTATTATGAACACTACCTCAAAGTATTTAATGCTGTTTAGCCCTACCCGCTGACGAACAGGCACACTCCAGTATTTTTGTCCATCACCTCATCGACTCTGATCCTACAGACTTCCAGATACTCAGATAAAAAGTAGTCTTATACATTTTTGTTTGGAACAGTATCGTTTGAACAACAAATTGAGACTGATCAGAATGAGGTTTTCACTCTGCAGCGGAGTGTGCGCTGATATGAAACTTCCTGGCAGATTAAAACTGTGTGCTGGACCGACACTCGAACTCGGGACCTTTGCCTTTCGCGGGCAAGTGCTCTACCAACTAAGCTACCCAAGCACGAGAGACGAGGTATTGGCAGAAGTGAAGTTGTGAGGACGGGGCGTGAGTCGTGCTTGGGTAGCTTAGTTGGTAGAGCACTTGCCGGCGAAAGGCAATGGTCCCGAGTTCGAGTCTCGGTCCGGCACACAGTTTTAATCTGCCAGGAAGTTTGAGACTGATCAATTTCGCCCTCAAGAGAAAGTGAATTACGCTGCAATCGTAGAGCAATGAAGAAAAAATAACTCTAGTAGTAAGTGAACTGTCTAATCATCGACGACATGTCTCAACCTTTAACGTGCCCATTCTGAATGGCTATGATTCAGTCTTATAGTACAGAGCAGAAACGACACTGGTTAGTTCATAAATAAAATTAGAATTGATCCAATATTCTGGTTTTGACCTTAGCTAAGAAAGTTTTCTTGTCGCTTTTAATCGACTGCCAGAAATAATAGCACCTTTCTAAATACCAAATCACCCAAACGTCCGTTAACACTTAAAAATGCACAAACTCACGGAATAATGTAGGTAGAAAGGTGAAACGTCATGCAGCCTGATGTGACACAGAGTTTTATTGAAACCAAAGGCCGGCCGGAGTGGCCGTGCAGTTCTAGGCGCTACAGTCTGGAACCGAGTGACCGCTACGGTCGCAGGTTCGAATCCTGCCTCGGGCATTGATGTGTGTGATGTCCTTAGATTAGTTAGGTTTAATTAGTTCTAAGTTCTAGGCGACTGATGACCTCAGAAGTTAAGTCGCATAGTGCTCAGAGCCATCTGAACCATTTTTGAAACCAAAGACAAATGGAAAAAGTGTCCAACAAATGGCGCTGGACAACAAAACGTCAATGACACCGCATGAGGATTCGAGGTACGCCGATATGTTACGAATCTCATCATCCCTAGTCTGGTTGATAAACGCCTATGGGAAGGTAACAGTTTTATGCATGCCTGCGCTGCACGCCATATTGCTACACGCGAGAAAGGTCTCTTACGCACTTCGTTTGGTTGAGCATCACGTGCTGAGCCGCCACTTTTGTCGTGCTTGTTCTGTCAGATTCCCAGATGTCAATCCGTGTGATTATTGGTTGTAAGGCTACCTGAAGTCGCGAGTCTACCGTGATCGTCCAACCCCATTAGGGACGCTGAAAGACAATATCTGACGGCAGTTTCTCGCCACACGCAGCACCTGACCAGTACAGCTGGGTAGATCATTCATATATTTTGGCGACGAATAAATAGAAGAAAATTAATCTTTCATCAGTCTACGTGGGATGCCTTGAGATGCATATTTAACGTTGGAAAAGTCTTATGGAGAATGTCAACAAGCACTACGAACATTTGTGCGCTCAGCTAAGTACTGGAAAATGTTGGATACTTCTGTTTAACGTACAAACTTACAATTTGTTTTGTTCATCATCTAAACATCGAAAAAATAGTGTGAAAACTATTATTTACTGCTAATGTTAACTCCATTATTTTTTGGGTCATCGACTTTTGTCACCCGATAATAATCACTTTTCCTCCCACGAGTTACGTATGTGAGAAACGTCAGGTTGCGGCTGCGTTCTGAGTCCGCCTTAACCTGTGTCTCTGTGTAACTGACGAAGTACGGCGAGATTGTATCAACGCCAGTGAGATTATGCCTATGAGAACAATGTGTTGAATAAACCATCGTTCATAATGCTAGACAGCTGTGCCTATGTTATTCCGAATTACGATACAAAGTTCCTTCGGACATGTATACAGGCACTGTGGCGACAACGGCCGCCATGAAAGAAATCAAATGTGTTCGGAGTTGCGAATATGGACTACCCACATGTAAGGGGATGACGACAATGAAAATTTGGGTCGGACCGGGACTCGAACCCGGATTTCCCACTTGTCGCCTGCGGTCGTCTTAACGTTTTTTATTCTCATTTTGTTCGTTTTATCTGTTCGGGGCGGACGTCGCAAGACACTCGTTTTAATTCTTCGTTGATCCATTAACTCCTTTTTTTTTTTTTTTTTTAATACTGATGGCAGCCAATCCCCGGGCCGAACACGCTGAGTTACCGTGCCGGGGACCGTTTGGCTCTCCGAATATGACTCATGGCCACATCCAAATTTCGATAACTTGTCAACTATATGTATTCGCAATTGGGAATACATTTTATCTCTTTCATAACGGCTGTAGTCGCAGCAGTGCCTGTTCCTTTGCACATACATGGATGTCAGAAGGAACTTCGCATCGTAATTCGTAAGAACTCAGCCACTGCGGTATCGTACTTACTCGCCGACACCGGGCAAGCGACTTTCAAGTAAAATTAGAATTATAATAATACCTTCAGCTGCGTACGGGCGTTGTTATATATCAACGGCGACAGGTGAAAATGTGTTCGCCGACCGGGACTCGAATCCAGGATCTCCTGCCTACATGGCAGACGCTCTATCCATCTGAGCCACCGAGAGCACGGAGGATAGAGCGACTGCGCATGCCTCCTGCGAGACCCACATTCTCACCTTGTATTTCCACACACTACATTCGTAGTGTCCCACCCCAACAGACTCATTACTCGTGGAAGACATTCTTACCAAGTCCCTTAAGAGTTCGGGGAATATGTGTGCATCCGCAGAGAAGAAAAAGGTCATGGCCGGTGTTACCAGAACTATATACTTATATGGATATGGTGTCTGTTCATGTATTAAAGAACAGACACCATATCCATATATGTTCAAGTAAAATGTCTCCCCTGTACGGGAATATGCATAATGGATGTACGAGTCCAGGTTGTGGACACATGGTTGACCACGTATGGAAGTTACGAGTCTGGACGTGCGTCGTGTTCGAATAGCCAGATGAGAAGGCGACCGCTAATGATAAATGGGAAAGCCGGGTTCGAGGCCCGGTATGGCATAAAGTTTCACTGTCGTCATTCCATTACACAGCTCATCGTAGTCCATATTCGCAATTACGAATACATGGCCTTCTGAATGCAGATATGTTTAAGTATTACCCCGGCCAGTATATGGCACTGTCAGTTTTTGTAGATATTAATGACGGAGTACGATATTAAACACAACAACAGACCATGTTGTTCCAAGCGCTACGATCGATTTTTAAAGACCTCTTTATTGAAACTACTGCAGTACACATATTTTAGCAACATATGGTGTCTTACAATGAAGAATTCGATGTTGGAAGGCGTATACGGAGCACCGGAATTGCTAGCATCTGTTGCCATGGTGACCAGTGCCTTTGACTCCGTCGCCGCACGTGAGCTCACGGACGATGCGAACTCGGGCGCTGCCTGGAGACCGGAGCCGCTGTGATCTCGCGCAGTGAGCTACTTTGAGCAGCTAATCACCTTAACTAGGTGGGTTTAGCGTCCCGAGCATCGGCAAGGGGCTTACGGGCCGGTGCTCGGCGGCCTGGCCGCAGCGCGCGCTCGGTACGTACAGCCGCGACGCGGCGCCACAGGTGGCCGAGGCTCGCGGCGGCCGTCAAAGGCGCCGGCTGCGCGGCGTCGCCCTAATGACGGCCGGCAGACGTATCCCCACACTCTCAACTTTGTCAGGAACCTAAGCACTGAATTCCATTTGCAATTTATAGGCCGGTGACGGGACAAGCTACTGCTTAACATATCCACACTGTCAAGCTCAAATGCGTCAGGTCTACACTACTGACCATTAAAATCGCTACACCAAGAAGAAATGCAGATGATGAACGGTTATTCGTTGGACAAATATGTTATACTAGATCTGACTTGTGATAACATTTTCACGCAATTTGGGAGCATAGATCCTGAGAAATCAGTACCCAGAGCAACCACCTCTGGCCGTAATAACGGCCTTGATACGCCTGGGCATTGAGTCGAACAGGGCTTGGATGGCGTGTACAGGTGAAGCTGCCCATGCAGCTTCAACACGATACCACGGTTCATCAAGAGTAGTGACTGGCGTATTGTGACGAGCCAGTTGCTCGGCCACCATTGACCAGACGTTTTCAATTGGTGAGAGATCTGGAGAACGTGCTGACCAAGGCAGCAGTCGAACATTTTCTATATTCAGAAAGGCCCGTACAGGACCTGCAACACGTGGTCGTGCATTATCCTGCTGAAGTGTAGAGTTTCGCAGGGATCGAATGAAGGGTAGAGCCACTGGTCGTAACACATCTGAAATGTAACCTCCACTGTTCAAAGTGCCGTCAATGCGAACAAGAGGTGACCGAGACGTGTAACCAATGGCACCCCATACCATCAGGCCAGGTGACACGCTAGTATGGCGATGACGAATACACGCTTCCAATGTGCGTTCACCGCGATGTCGTCAAACACGGATGTGACCATCATGATGCTGTTAATAGACCCTGGATTCATCCGAAAAAATGACGTTTTGCCATTCGTGCACCCAGGTTCGTCGTTGCGTACATCATCGCAGGTGCTCCTGTCTGTGATGCAGCGTCAAGGGTAACCGCAGCCATGGTCTCCGAGCTGATAGTACATGCTGCTGCAAACGTCGTCAAACTGTTCATGTGGATGGTTGTTGTCTTGCAAACGTCCCCATCTGTTGACTCAGGGATCGAGACGTGGCTGCACGATCCGATACAGCCATGCGGATAAGATGCCTGCCATCTCGAGTGCTAGTGATACGACGCCGTTCGGATCCAGCACGGCGTTCCTTATTACCCTCCTGAACCCACCAATTCCATATTCTGCTAACAGTCATTGGATCTCGACCAACGCGAGCAGCAATGTCGCGATGCGATAAACCGCAACCGCGATAGGCTACAATCCGACCTTTATCAAAGTCGGAAACGTTATGGTTCGCATTTCTCCTCCTTACAAGAGGCATCACAACAACGTTTCACCAGACAACGCCTCTCAACTGCTGTTTGTGTATGAGAAATCGATTGGAAACTTTCCTCATGTCAGCACGATGTAGGTGTCGCCACCAGCGCCAAACTTGTGTAAATGCTTTGAAAAGCTAATCATTTGCATATCACAACATCTTCTTCCTGTAGGTTAAATTTCGCGCCTGTAGCACGTCATCTTAGTGGTGTAGCAATTTTAATGGCCAGTTGTGTAATTCAAGTTGACACCGACATAAGAATTAATTCGTTATCATTTAGCAACTTACACTACTTTCATTGAGGCTGCAAAGTACGTTCTAGACATAAAACGAAATGACATTATTCATAAAATGACACTTCACAACTGGCATGCTTGTGACTGCGTGCGTACCTGATAAGTTCTAAACCGCCGCGCATAAAAACGGGATTTTCTGGTACTCATACCCTCTGTTCTGTTGGTGGTAAGAAGGTAGAGTCTAGTGTTTTGCATAGTCCTTGGGCTATACACCATTTGTATACCCAACAGAAGGACTGTCTTAGCGTCACTTTCCTACAGTACCGGGTCGATGTATGAATGTTACGCACTTCCTCGGTTGGTCCTTTCATCATTTTATGTGGTCTACGGTGGGTCTGAGAGGACTGACGGAAGCACCATTAGTTCGAGCGCAGTTTCTCTGGAAACCCCCCCAAAAAAGGTCTTTTATTTAACAATATTTTTGCCGTCACCAGCGGACGAAAACTGAGCCGAGGATTCCAAGACGGCTCTGTGCAGCAAATGGTTGTAATTTTCACGATGTATTCCTAAGACCCCGATCTCGAACAAAAACCTTGAAATTTTCTTCATATCTTTATCTGTTTCAGAGATGAAGAGGTTCTGAGTTACCCTACTTGTACACTTAAGATATGCACGTAAAATTCCGTGTGAGGCGAAAACGTAATTTATAAAGTGATGTAGCACAGAGAAATATGCTGTAAAGTGCTTCTGTTATTTATCGCACATAAAATCCAGTCTGCGCTGTAAAATTAGTTTTGATTGATTTAAATTTCACACAAGTAAACTCTCCAAATCTTAACATACGTTTTGATTGGGGTCCGCCTTCAGCAAAACATAATTTTGTTTTTTGTCCCAGACAAAAGAGCTTCAACATCAAGATGATTATCTCTAAATCTTACTGAACAGTACATTTCTATTCATGTGAGTTGGATGCCGTGCTGCAGCTGGGAAAAATAGTGAATCAGAGGAAGAAAATTCCTGCTGCATGGCAAAACTTTTGGGAACTTTTTTTTAAAAGTGATGAGAAAGGTTCAATGAGATAGCTGGTACTCCACTTTTCACTCAGTCTTTTAAATAAAGAGGTATATATTCGCATTTTTGTGGTCCAATAGGAGAATTTTTCCGCTTGTTTTATTTTGAATGTCGCTTGTTTACTGTTAGCTCTGTTAGTACGCGACCCCTTAAAACAGGGCCAGCCATGGCATGCCAAACTTCACACGGGCCAAGTACGCGGGCAGCGGGTGGACCTCGCCTCGGCGTGTCTCCGTTTTGCTCGTTCCTTCCCGGCAGTATTCAGTATAGCGCGACGTTTCACTTAGTATTGCGGTGTGGAATATTTCTAGTGCCACAATTCTCCTCAGATCGGCAGAATCATGGTCTCTGCAGTGTTTACCCTTCGTTATTTGTTCGCAGTATGAAAGGTGTTCACAGGTCCAGCGGATGTTTACTCAAAAACAAGGCGTCTAGCGATCTCTCGTCACAAGCCTTTAGGAACGACAGAAGTAAGGGATAAAAATTCCCAACACGTTTAATGCATTCGCTAAATTTGCAGGCATGTAGCACATGAAGAAATTAGTGGTATGAATAGTAGAATTTCTGAAGTTGCTGGCATTATTCCACTGTCTACTGCAACAGTTTTCGATGGAACTGAATGCATTTTATATGTTACTGAAAAGTACGGTAGTTAGATCAGGGGTCATGACAGGAACGATTTATCAATGAATCTAGAAAGAAAAAATGGAAGCATTAACGGAAACTGAGAAATGACACGACACGCTCTTACTTTAACAACATTGTCAGTCAGATTAAAGTTCATATTTTAAGTCGTGATCTAGATGTTCCCCAGTACTACATTTGATATGTGTGATTTATGACTTTTTTTACATGACTCTTTTACATGAGGAAATTGTGGACAGAAAGTTCTTATAGCTGCATGTGTAACCTGTAGAGAACTTGTACCCGAGGGGCCATAGTGGAGTCGACAGAAGACATACAGAGATATGACCTGGGGCTCACAAATGCTGAGTGCACCAACCAGGCTGCCAGAGTTATTCTGGGAGGTAGTGCTCTGTGGATTACACTTGCAGAGGGACGTCAGGCTGTAGCATTCTCCTCCTTCCGCTAGGCATCGAACAGGAGGGCGCTGGTTCACAAAACATTTTACCTGGGCCAGGCAGCAGACTGTTGGAAAGGCAGCCAGTTGGCGGAAAGTGGGTGGAGGAAGCCATTTAAGAGAGACTGCTGTGAACAGATCATTTGTGAATATGGTGGGAAGGTCATAAAACTCCATGCATTCTCGTGTTAGGACGATAGGGACAGAGAGTCTGCTGCACGTGTTTAGTGGAGGCAGGACTGTAACCTCCTTAATACCAGGTTCTTCTAGCGAGTGGCAAATACATATATTTCATGGGCACGACTGTCAGGGAAGCTTAACAGTCTTCTTTCAGAAATTGGAAATGGTTGGCCCAGAAAGATTAGATCTCTCCGTAAATGAGGGACTGTGGTCTTATCTAGGTAAACGTTTTTTTGCCAAAATTTAGCCATGCTTGCCCGCATCTCGTGGTCGTGCGGTAGCGTTCTCGCTTCCCACGCCCGGGTTCCCGGGTTCGATTCCCGGCGGGGTCAGGGATTTTCTCTGCCTCGTGATGGCTGGGTGTTGTGTGCTGTCCTTAGGTTAGTTAGGTTTAAGTAGTTCTAAGTTCTAGGGGACTTATGACCACAGCAGTTGAGTCCCATAGTGCTCAGAGCCATTCGAACCATTTTTTAGCCATGCTTACTGTGAGAACATCGGCTCCCTAGACTAAAATCTTCTTTTCCTCAGACGAGAGAGATTTGGAGATGCTGATTGGCTCCTCTCAGGATATGAAAAGGGAAGGCTTGCTCCCCAAGTTGCCGGCCGGTGTGGCCGTGCGGTTAAAGGCGCTTCAGTCTGGAACCGCGTGACCGCTAGTGTCGCAGGTTCGAATCCTGCCTCGGGCATGGATGTGTGTGATGTCCTTAGGTTAGTTAGGTTTAATTAGTTCTAAGTTCTAGGCGACTGATGACCTCAGAAGTTAAGTCGCATAGTGCTCAGAGCCATTTTGAGCTCCCCAAGTGTGGGAGCTCCTGTGCTATGTCTGGATTGGCTTCCAGGCCAACAGGACAGTCAAGACGGGAGATTCAATGAGTAGAGGATAGTTTGACTGGTTCGCAGAATTTGAGAGCTGTTTCGTTTTCGCTAACTCGTCTTCCGTACCTATGCTTGATGAAAAGTATTCCTGATTCTTTGTGGGATTTGTCTTCTGGTCCTCCTCTCACGGAGAACGTTATGTCTTTCCCTAATGCGTGAAACTTGGGTGCTGTATCTTGTAATGGACTAAGAGCCAGTGGCAGTTTCCAACTGCAACAGCAGTGGAACTGCATATCTTCTGGGACACATCGTGTCTCAGGAAGGTGAACTTATTCGTCCTGAGTCAACCATATGACGTTTGACTATTCCAGCGTACACCGTCGTGCCTGTGACTCAAATTGGTCTGGCAAGGACAGTGAGCGGATGTACCTCGCACTGAAATCTTCCGGGGCATAATCAGAACGCCAGACCGCGTAGGTCGCAAATTTTTCTAGACGCGTCAGAACATTACAGCTGCCGCAGGCACCGCTCCTCCCCCACAGTGGGCCGTTTTCTTCTGCCGCTTGAATCAGGGTGTAAGGGTAAAATACTATTGCACTGGCGTAGGGTTGTTAAATGATATTCACAGCTCCCTGTTCTCAGGTGAACCATAGTTTGTGGTGTGCCTGGTCGTAGTTGATTCCATTTTAACATAGTTGGGCCTCACAGCGGTTTCATGTAAATAGAGTCAGATTGCGTTGTAAAAGGGATTAATTCAGGTGAGAATTTGTATAGCTTCCACCCCAATGCACGCTTTTTCAATCAAACACCATTCCGTTTGTGGTTTTGTGTTTGTCATTTTTCTACGTTCACATCTACGTGATTACTCTGCTATTCACAATAAAGTGCCTGGCAGAGAGTTCAATAAACCACCTACAAGCTGTCTCTCTACCGTTCCATTCTCGAATGGCACGCTGGAAAAACGAGCACTTAAATTTTTCTGTGCGAGCCCTGATTTCTCTTATTTTATCGTGATGATCATTTCTTACTATGTAGGTGGGTGCCAATAGAATGTTTTCGCAATCGGAAGAGAAAACTGGTGATTGAAATTTAATGAGAAGATCCCGAAGCAACGAAAAACGCCTTTGTTTTAATGATTGCCATTCCAATTTACGTATCATGTCTGTGGCACTATCTCCCTTACTTTGCGATAATACAAAACGAGCTGCCGTTCTTTGTACTTTTTCGATGTCATCCGTCAGTCCCACCTGATGCGGATCCCACGCCACACAGCAATACTCCAGAATAGAGCGGACAAGCGTGGTGTAAGCAGTCTCTTTAGTAGACCTGTTGCACCTTCTAAGTGTTCTGCCAATGAATCGCAGTCTTTGGTTTGCTCTGCCCACAATGTTATCTACGTGATCGTTCCAATTTAGGTTATTTGTAATTGTAATCCCTAAGTATTTAGTTGAATTTACAGCCTTCAGATTTGCGTGACTTATCGCGTAATCGAAATTTAGCTGATTTCTTTTAGTACTCATATGAATAACTTCACACTTTTCCTTATTCACTTTTATGTAAGATTTATCAGCTAGTTGTAGTTACCAAAGGATTAATAAAACTTGTCATTACTTTGTAAACTGAAATACGCTACTGTTCTCATTCCTGCTCCCTAAACTATTCACATTTTTTATTTTATTGTGGCGGTACATGGGTACCCCGGAAATTTTAGTTTCAGTCCTATTAAATTAATTAATTAGATTATTAATTTGAGTTGTGACCACAAGTATACGCAACAAAAGAGAAAAGTACCTAGCCGAGCGGTCTAAGGCGCTGCAGTCGTGGACTGTGCGGCTGGTCCCGGCGGAGGTTCGAGTCCTCCCTCGGGCATGGTTGTGTGTGCTGTCCTTAGGTTAGTTAGGTTTAAGTAGTTCTAAGTTCTAGGGGTCTGATGACCTTAGAAGTTGAGTCCCATAGTGCTCAGAACACCATATGAGCTGGCGGATGAGATGAGACAAATGCGTGAACGGGTCGCTCGTGTAGAAATACAACGAGAAGCAACAGCAATTCGCCGCGAGTTCGTTGGTCACCAAGAGCGTCAAAGGCAAAATTGTGCAGCTCAACCCGTAGCCACAACCTCAGCACAGGCCGGTATACGGCAGGAGCGTCCGCTTAACGGGATACGACGCTCGGCCGAGCGTACGCATTCAGTGGCGCGTAGTGCACAAAGTACCGAGCCGGACCACAATTGCGCGCAGCTCATATATACGTAAACATTACTACATGAGTAGTACAACAGCATTCAGAGACCGGTTGGTCATGAAATCTTGATCGCACGCGCGCCAGAAGTTAGAGAAAGTCCAGGGGCGCAAAATTATCTATATTTCGACTCAAAACATTTTCTGTTCAGAATTTTCAGATTTACAAAGAGCACCACAGTTCATTACATCCCACGTCATGGATTGCTCAGCATGATAGGGTACTACCCGAGTCATGGCGACTAGAACACAAATTAGAATTTATCTGTCGATACATGGAAGATTCAATAGCAGAGCGTATGCGTAGTGTTGCAGCAAAGTGCCGCAGCTGCTGCGGATTCAGAAAGGTTTTCTTAAATACCTACTGGTCGCAGGACACCCAAGAAAGGATTAAATAGGAGACTACGTTAGGGAAGGATTAAGAAGCATCGGAATGCCGTAGTCTGGTAAAGTTTTTCGAGAAGCTTGTCAACAGAAACCGACACATGGATCAACCTTATAATGATAAGGAGATAATACGACTCTGGGACATGAAACTGCCATTGAGGAACTTGCAATGGCTCACTGCAAAACATAATAACACAATAGTCATTCAGAAGTGCTCTGCTGGATTTAGACTTTGTCAAGGAAGCACAAAACGCGAGGGACCGAATAAGACATAATGAACGATATTGTCGCAGAAGAGTACCGCAGTCGCCATAATGTAGTGGTTATGATACTAGATTGTTGCCTGGAGGGTCGTGAGCTCAAAACTCACCTGAACTGAAGAATTTTAATTTCTATATTCGGTTCAAGTACATTCTAGATGTAACAAATGGCAAGAATCATTGTACTGGAATGTTCTTTAGCTGTATATATAACGTGTGTGTTCTGGCCGGAGGCAGTTCGCTCAGTGCTCTTGTATGTGCAAGTGCTGAATAAACCTTCGTTAAGTGAAGTTAGTGTTCGTCATTCATCTACTTACACCTTCCTCTATGTGAAAATATTCACAAGATGCATCTGGTAGAAATAATGACGGGCAAAATATAAACAGAAACAGGCGACATGACACCAGTATCAAGGCCTAAGGTTAGTAACGAGCCTCAGTGGAATGATAGAAGCAGACGAGGGAGTATGGCGGTAACTTTCAAGAAAATAAAAATAACAACAGGAGAAAAATGTAAAATTCTAACCAGTTACAGTTTTTGGATGGTTAATTGTTATAATTAGAGGATAAGATCTTCTCCTGTGACATCTGCTCAATTAGCTTGGCGTTTGTAGTTTTCTGTCCAGCCTTTGCAATTTGGTAATTTACCGCAAATTCATGATACACTGGTATCCTCTCATGTTGCATAGATACAAAATTATTTCGTGGGTAGGAATGTGGTGACTTCTCAGCAGAAGCTTCTTGGGTTTTGTGCTAAAACTGATTGGTTTAAAACTGGAGCACTGATGTTTTAGTAACTTGTCAAGCCACAGCAAAAGTATGTGTTGGAACAACGTGAAAACTGCTTTTCAGATTCAGAAATAATTGCGCAAGTCTTGGAGACACAATTCTTCTCAGAATTCATCTTGGAATGTTAGTAATGGTTTGGTTCCTTCAGCTGATATTGTGTTTATTGCGAGTGGGGCGTACGCATGGTCTGTTCCAGTATTCGGAGTGAGTAGGCGACAGTGCTGCCACAGAAGTTGATTTACGATTTGATAGTGGATCTTGGCATGATTTTGATTATGCCGCCCATACCGAGGGGGTATCTTACGAGATGGACTTGGGTTGTCCACGCCAGAGGAGTGTTCACGTTCGAGTATGGCTTTTTTCTCTCTGTGGTTCGATGAGGGTTATCGCAGTGGAGCGATGTGTTCTCGTTGGTGGTTATCGTGTGTGGTTACACCTATGGATAATCGCCTACGGTGTGATATTTTTCGCTGGTGATACTTTTTCGTCTGTGGTTATCGCTTATGGATTGTAGCCAGTAGTGTGATGACATCTGCCTTGCGGTATTTCGATTGTGGATCGCCAGTTGCCAGAGGCGCGTCATCGGCGGAGTTTTGTATGGAAATGGCGATAAAAACGCAAGATATTTACACATTCTTATAAAAACATCCGGTAATTTATTTCTTTGCAGCAGCTGTTATTTGATGATATCTCTACGTCGATTTTTGAGGTTTTCAGCAGGAAAGGTGAATTCGTGTCGATGTCTAATCTATCCTGACAGCACAGTAAAAAGTGTACAGGTGCCGGTGAGCGGTATGCGACCCAGATTCTGCGCCAGATATTCACATCAGCGTCACCAGTTGACATCAGGAGAAGTATCAAAGTCCACATTAGCGTAAAGTAGAAGGAGTTAGAGGTAGCTATACATGATAATGGGTAGAATAAGTGGAAGTTAGTGTTGCATAGTGTGAGAGTGCTTGGAGTGCAGGCTGTGCCGGCTTAGCTCGTTGGGGTGAATGAGTGGTGTTGGGGAAAGTAACAGAACACTGACATGCACTACAGCAAAATCTCTTCACTACTAGGAAATGAATATACATCTACATCTACATGGATACTGTGCAAATCACATTTAACTGCCTGGCAGAGGGTTCATCGAACCACCTTCACAATTCTCTATTATTCCAATCTCGTATAGCGCGCGGAACGAACGAACACCTACATCTTTCCGTACGAGCTCTGATTTCCCTTATTTTATTATGGAGATCGTTTCTCCCTATGTACATCGGCATCAACAAAATATTTTCGCATTCGGAGGAGAAAGTTGGTGATTGGAATTTCGTGAGAAGATTCCGCCGCAATGAAAAACGCATTTGTTTTAATGATGTCCATCCCTAATCCTGTTTCATTTTAGTGACACTCTCCTATTTCACGATAATACAAAACGTGCTGCCCTTCTTTGAACTTTCCTTGTACTCCGTTAATCCTATCTGGTAAGGATCCCACACCGAGCAGCAGTATTCTAAAATAGCACGGACAAGCGTAGTGGAGGCAGTCACCTTAGTAGATCTGTTACATTTTCTAAGTGTCCTGCTAATAAAACGCAATCTTTGGTTAGCCTTCTCCACAACATTTTCTACGTGTTCCTTTCGATTTAATTGTTCGTAATTGTAATTCCTAAGTATGTAGTTGAATTTACGGCTATTAGGTTAGACTGATTTATCGTGTAAGCGAAGTTTATCGGATTCCTTTTAGCACTCATGTGGATGAACTCACACATTTCGTCATTTAGAGTCAATTGCGAATTTTCGCGCCATAGAGATATCATTTCTAAATCGTTTTGTAATTTGTTTTGATCTTCTCATGACTTTATTAGTCGATAAATGACAGTTTCATCTGAAAACAACGTAAGAAGGCTGCTCAGATTGTCTTCCAAATCGTTTATATAGATAAGGAACAGCAAAGGGCCTATAACTCTACCTTGGGGAACGCCAGAAATCTTTTATGTTTTACCAGACGATTTTCCGTCAGTTACTACGAACTGTGACCTCTCTGTGAGGAAATCACGAATCCAGTCACATAACTGAGACGATATTCCATAAGCACGCAGTTTCGTTTCAGGCCGCTTGTGTGGTACAGTTCAAAAACCTTCCGGAAATCAATCTGAAATCCCTTGTTAATAGCACTCAACACTTCATGCGAGTAAAAAGCTAGTTGCGTTTCACAAGAACGATGTTTTCTAAATCCATGTTGACTGTGTGTCAATAGACCATTTTCTTCGAGGTAATTCATAATGTTCGAACACAACATATGTTCCAAAATCTTGCTGCATATCGACGTTAATGATACGAACCTGTAATTTAGTGGATTACTCCCAAGGCCTTTCTTGAATATTGGTGTGACCTGTGCAAAATTCCAGTCTTTTGGTACGGATCTTTTTTCGGGCGAACGGTTGTATATGATTGTTAAGTATGAAGCCATGGCATCAGCATACTCTGAAAGAAACCTAATTGGTACACAGTCTGGACCAGAAAACTTGCTTTTATTAAGTGATTTAAGTTGCGTCGCTAGTCCGAGGATGTTTACTTCTACGTTACTTATGTTGGCAGCCGTTCTTGATTCGAATTCTGGAATATTTACGTCGTCTTCTTTTGTGAAGGCATTTCGGAAGGCTGTGTTTAGTAACTCTGCTTTGGCACCACTGTCTTCGATAGTATCTCCATTGCTATCACGCAGAGAAGGCATTGATTGTGTCTTGCCGCTAGCGTACTTCGGGATTTTGCGTCTGTTTAAATTTGACATGTTTGTTTCTCTGTTTCTGCAACAGTTTTCTAACCCGTTTTGTGTAGCAAGAGGATCAGCTCCGTCGTTTGTTAATTTACTTGGTATAAATCTATCAATTGTTGCCGATACTATTTCTTTGAATTCAAGCCACATCTGGTCTACACTTACATTGTTAATTTGGAAGGAGTAGAGATTGTCTCTCAGGAGGCGTCAATTGAATTTATCTGCTTTTTTGAATACGTATATTTTTCGTTTGTTTTTGGATGATTTGAGGGTTACAATATTCAGTCTCGTTACGACAACCCTGTGTTCACTAATCCCAGTATCCGTTTTGATGATCGTTTTAACTCAGGATTATTCGTTGCTAAAAATTCAAGTGTGTTTTCGCAACCGTTTACTATTCGCTTGGGCTAATGAACTAACTGCTTGAAACAATTTTCAGAGAATGCGTTCAGCACAATTTCGGATGATGTTTTGTGCATACCTCCGGAATTAAACATGTCTTTTCGCCAACACATCGAGGGTAAATTAAAGTCGCCATCAACTATAATAATATTTGAAATCAAACTCAAGTTTTCTTGGAACCTTTTAGCAATCATCTGAATTGGGAGATCGATAAAGGGGTCCAATTATTATTTTATTCCGGTTGCCAAAAATGACCTCTGCCCATACTAACTCACAGGAACTGTCTACTTCAATTTCGCGACGAGATAAACTACTTCTAACAGCAACAAACACGCCACCACCAACCGTGTTTAGCCTATCCTTTCGGAACACCGTTAGGTTCTTCGTAAAAATTTCGGCTGAGCTTATCTCCGGCTTTAGCCAGCTTTCAGTGCCTTTAACGATTTGAGCATCAGTGCTTTCTATTAGCGCTTAGAGCTCCGGTAGTTTCCCAACACAGCTACGATGTTATATTGATGGTTCCTGTATTTACGTTCTTCCTGTGTTCAGGCTGCACCCTTTGTGACTTAAGCCCTTTTCGTGTTTTCCCGAGACGTTCTTACCTAAAAAACCACCCAGTCCACGTCACACAGCCCTTGCTACCCGTGTAGCCACCTCTTGCGTATGGTGGACTCCTGACCTATTCAACGAAACCCAAAACCCTACAACTCTTTGGCGCAAGTCAAGGAATCTGCAGCCTACACGTTAGCAGAACTGTCTGAGCCTCTGATTCAGACATTCCACTCGGCTCTGTACCAGAGGTCCGTAATCGGTCCTGTCGGCTACGCTGCAAATGGTCAGCTCTGCTTTCATCTCGCAAGCAAGGCTGACAGCCTTTACCACTTCTGTTAACCATTCAAAACCAGAGAGAATCTCTTCTGATCCAAAGTGACACACGTCATTGGTACCGACATGAGCCACCGCCTGCAGTTGGCTGCACCCTGTACTCTTCATGGCATTCGGGAGGACCCGATCCAAGTCTGGAATGACTCCACCCCGTGTACACAAGGAGTGCACAGTGGCTTTCATCCCCTTCTTGGCAGCCATGTCCTTAAGGGGCCCCATAACGCGCTTCACATTGGAGCTCTCAACTATCAATAATCCCACCCTTTGTGATTGCGCAGATATTACTTCTCCCCACATACATATCGCGTATTGACCACGAGGAGAAAATCTGAAAAATTAGAGGCGATACAGAAGCTTACCCACAATCATTCTTCCCACGCACTATTCGCGAGTGGAACAGGGTTGGAGGGATCAGATAGTGGCACCGAAAGTGCCCTCCGCCACACTCCATTAGGTGGTTTGCGGAGTATGATGTAGATGTAGATCTTGCAGGACAGACGACGGCATCTGGCTCAGCCGCAGGCAGCACCTGGAACCTGTTTGTCAGACTAACTGGGGAGGTCTTACGTGCGGCCTCCTGGGAAGTCTTTCGCCGCCTGTTTCGCCCTGGGGCGACCTCCCACTCGAGGACAGGTGAGGGGTCAACCTCAGTGCCAACAGTAACTGGGCTGGCCACTGGTGAGGACCGTTTGGAGGACTCGGACGTGCTAGGTGTCCGTTGGATCCCCATGGCTGGCACACAACAATGGTGTCCATCCACTGCAGCCTCAAGCTGTGTAACCGAATCCATCACAGCCTGAAGCTGAGAGCGAAGTGTCCCCAACTCGGCTAACAGCGTACGCAACAATCACAGGGCGCGTCAATATTAAAGACCGTGGAAAACTAAACTACCTAGAGAAACGGACTATCGACCCATGCTGCAGAACTCTACTGTAGACACTAACGAAAACGCAGGAATTGTGTCTAATAAATTAGATTAATATGCAGAAATTCAAAAACCTAACTGCCGAAGCACTCAGGTGAAACTAAATAATTCGTCCCTGATTAGGAACTTGTAATATGTCACAAAATCGGTTTACTTTCCGACGCAAACGAAAATGAGAGAACTGTGACAGTTAGATGTTAAATTAACATGCAGAAACTGAAGAAAGAAAACTATTAAAGTACACAGATGATGTTACAGAATTGACTAATGGCAACAAGCGGTCACTATCTTTCAAAACAAACAACAAACGACTATATGACTATCGTTTCACACTATGGAACTCTATTTCTAACATTCTGCGTGGTGTCTGTTTGTTCTATATCGTGTCTCCCTACCACTTTCGCGCAACGACGCTCTGAGCGTGTGTTTTAGGGAATTGACTAGTTTGAACCTGGGACCTGTTGCTGGTAAGGAGACGTCAGACCACACATGACATGTAGAGTTCAGAATAGTTCAGTGAGACTAGCGATGATATAACCAAATACTTAATGATTTCAGCGTCAGCTCCACTGCACTCCCTGTAAAAGAATCTTAATACTAATTTAATGGAAGGGGTTCAAGGCTTTCTCATTTTTAGTTAGCTGGTAAAATAACGTCGAAAAATCAGTTAAGTTTACCATAGGAAATTTTATTCTACTCACAATACATTGTTTATAAATTGCACTATTGATAAAAGGAAATGTTTTAATACAGGATGGTAAAAACCAACTGCGTTCAACAAAAATTTCCAAGTTCTACAATGGATCGAAGGATGACCTATGCCAAATGGTTCAAATGGCTCTGAGCACTATGGGACTTAACATCTATGGTCATCAGTCCCCTAGAACTTAGAACTACTTAAATCTAACTAACCTAAGGACATCACACAACACCCAGCCATCACGAGGCAGAGAAAATCCCTGACCCCGCCGGGAATCGAACCCGGGAACCCGGGCGTGTGAAGCGAGAACGCTACCGCACGACCACGAGATGCGGGCGACCTATGCCATATCACATCTATAATCTAGGTTTAAATTAAGTTTCACAAAAGAGAAAACTATCAAAATGCTCTACAGTGTTCCTCAATTATCTTTAATTACTTATCTAACTTGTCATAAATTACAGTGGCTGATGTGGCTTCTCAATAACTATATAACAAAAAAAATCATCGCGTTTCAGATTTTTACTTCAAGTGGCTAATGTGAACACCATGAGCTTTAATTGACGATCGACACTAGTATTACGCAATAAGGGGGTGTAACAGATGAGACTTCTGCAGTTCTGAGTGAAGCTTTATGCGCTGGTATGCGGCATCGCGTGCGTTCATTACCTTGTCGGTGTTCGTCAGGGGGCGGCGGGCAGCACAGCTCCGCTCACCTCGCCGTCTCGGAAGCAACACTCTCTTAACTTCTCCTTACTACAATTTACCGAAGTTGGTTTAAAAAAACTATCTGGCTGTGTTTTCATCTGACCAATCAGGGTCTCAATGTTAACCTTAAGCTCCGCCTACAAAAATTCTGTCTATCCAATGAGAAACGTTATACTTTTCGTGGTGGGGCAATGTTTTTAAAGTTTGCAACGTAACAGAGACGCGAAAAAAGTCTCACGCTAAAACTTGCAGCTGGTGTGGTCCTTTTAGTGTTATCGTAAGATATATACTGTTCTTGTGGAGGGCTCTATCTTTTAACATGGGCTGGGGGTGGTCCTGACGTAACAGAGACGCGAAAAAGTCTCACGCTAAAACTTGCGGCTGGGGGGGGGTGTCCCTTTTTGTGTTATCGTAAGATCTATACTGTTCTTCTGGAGAGCTCTAGCTTTTAACATGGGCTGGGTGGTGGTCCTAGCGGTTAGCTGGCGACGTGGGTGTCCGTCCTTATCGTAGGGCCTTCAGCTTAACACGGTTCTGCTCTCAGCTTCTGTTCTCGTTTCTCCCCTCGGAACTGCGTCTGTCTCACGGTGGGAAGGTATGACATGTATTTAGGCATTCTTGTGTTAGTCTGTGGTATTCCATTTGCTCACTCATTACTCGTATTGCTTTGGTTAATTTAATGTCACGATTTATTCGGAGCTATGTGACATACTACTGGATTTGCTTATCATGTCAGGGTTTTCATGGAAGGTGTTGGATTTGCCTGACACCTTACATATTGTAGACTCTTACGAATACACAGGAACTGTTTAATAAATTAGATTAATAGCATATGTCTTTTAGATAAGTGATTAATTATCGACGATTGAAATTTTCTTCAAAACAACCTTAGTAGCAACATTGCTTAAATTAAAAAAAGTAGTAAGGCACTGAGCCGTGGTAAAATTTGCTGTTTTGAAGAGCGCGCCGCAGCGCGTATTGTGAAGCAGTTGCCCTCCGTTTCTGGCGGTGGCGCCGCTGTGGCAATCGCAGCTTTGGTGTCTCCCTCTGGTGGGAAAGGGTAAAGGTAGACTGCTCACGTGCACTTAAGGGGCGCTATGAGCTCGCTAGGCGGCGAGTCTGGTCAGTTGGTCAGCCGGCTCAGTGTGGGGCAGTCAGTGTATGTCTGTCGTCCGGAGTGCTAGTATGTGTTAGGCCGCCAGTCTGCTCGAGTTTGTTCAGGCAATGGTCATTGGCGGTTGGATCGATCGGTTGGTCGGTCGCGCACCGGGACACAACCTGACTTGTCCGTCTTGAGCGTCGGCGCATGTGAGGTCGCCACGTGAGTCCAGTGGGCCGCGCCGTATAGCGACAGGAGTCAACCCACGACATCGGTCTGGCCGGCGCGAGCTGCGACGCCGTGAGGTGGGAGATCGGCGCGCCTTCCTGTGTCCGTTGAAGCGGCCAGCAGCGGACGGTTCGGGAGAGCGTTTTGGGCGTGCTGCGCCAGGTCTTCGCCAGACATCGCAGTTTATTAAAAGTTAAGTGATTCGTGGTATGTTGTTTCATTTACTTGTTAAATTCTACTTGTGTTCTTGGTTAGTCTCTCGTCCCAAGCTTGCTCGTCTCTCTCTCGTCCGCATTTGTTAAGCAGTTAGTGTCTGTCTGTCTGTCTGTCGGTATGCCGTACGTTAACAGCTGCCTCTGTCATGTTTGTCGGATTCCGTGTTAACGAATTTATTGCTTGAAGTGTAACGGCCGAATTCCTGAAATATGTTTTTATCTTGCCTATCATCTTGCGAGGCGGTAATGTGTAATGTAGAGCATGTTTGTGCATTTTATGTAAGACTGCATTTCATGGGTTTTTATTTAAATGGTCATTTTAGTATATAAAGTTGCTACGCTTCCACCGTAAGAGTTTTCTTTTAAAAACAAGTTGCACTTTCGGTGGAAAGTAATTTTTTATTTAATGTGAGTAATCTTTTGTGTTGCAGATTTGCACCATTGTAGTCTTTCAGAGGTTGTTGTGAGCGGTCGTGACTACGGCCATGTTAAAAGGGACCGGCAAGGTTCTCAGCCCGAAAGCTCATACCGTAAAAAAAAAATAAAAAATTAAAAAATTAAAAAAAATTTAAAAAAATAAAAAGACCTGTTATTTCTGCCTTTGGATAAATTGTAACTTGATATTTAGAAGGTGCTTTCTGATTATAATTTTTAAATCTGTTTTTTTTAAATAAAGGGTTTTTAGGAATAAATTTTCCATTTGTTGAAGGAAATTTTTTTCATCAGTTACCCGCTGGCAACTACTTCCACCCTCACATAGTTTGATTAAAAGTGTTAATGTTCTTGATGAATCGCTAGTAAATAAAGTAAATTCGTTAAGAAAAGATTTTGAAAGTAAATCCACGGTTCAGGCACTTTCTTAACATTAATAGTATTGTAAGGTTTGACTACAAACAGTTCATATTTTTGTTATGATTTTCTGTTTATGTGTTTTTGCAATCATTCAGTGTAAAAACACGGCACTAAAATATGCGCTAAGGATTGAGCAGAGGACGATGGCGTTCTAAACGGCGAACGAGAAGCAGATGTGGCTGTTTACTGGGAAGGCGTCCATCAGGTAATGGAAACGCACCCCTGAGTCATGCGACCACCTGGGGCCCAGCTGCCACATCACCACAGAATGATCCCAGCCGAGAGATCAGCTGAGGTGACATGGCAGGCAGCCGACTCACATGACGACAGTGGGGCAGCTCGAAGGTGTCACAGGTGCATGGAGTTCCACTCATCCCTTTCACTCGTGCCAGTGGAGACTGAAAGCATTAGCAGTGGCGCCTCACCTTCAGCCAGCAGGTAACGGAGACTCGCCCCTGACGTCATGTGACTAGTTTTGTAGCCGCAAGAGTATTGAGGGACCGGACCTGAACGTAACGCCACTCCCGACCAGAAAGGTGGGATTAGAGAGCGCTGGACCAAGCGATTGACATCTCTGGACACTTGCAACAGTATTACCTTTTGCTCCTAGAGGACAGCCTTCAACAAGAGCGACAGTTTCTCAACTGCTGCCCCATCTCTGATCTGTTAATAGTCCAGATGTCTACCTGTTGCTGCCATAGGTTGAAGACAGGTCCTACCACAGACACCACTTCCACCACTGAAGAAGTTAAGTAAAGGGACAACCTTTCTCTTAGCACTAACTCACCCACCGCAGCTGCCACGTCCAACCTGTTACACACCTCATGAGTGTAGTGTTGTGTTAATTCGTGTGTCTAATGTTAAAGTTAATTTGTGGACTCTCTAAAAACCCTTGAAAAGGGAGGAGTAGGATGCTTAAAGTGTGTTTGTGTTTTTTTCATTCTTATTTATGCGTGCCTTGCTGTATTTATTTTATTAAAATGGTGCAAATGGCTCTGAGCACTATGGGACTTATCTTCTGAGGTCATCAGTCCCCTAGAACTTAGAACTACTTGAACCTAACTAACCTAAGGACGTCACACACACCCATGCCCGAGGCAGGATTCGAACCTGCCACCGTAGCGGTCGCGCAGTTCCAGACTGTAGCGCCTAGAACTCCTGAAGATAGATGTCGACTGTGGATATTGTATCACAGACACAGTCTCTTTTACTGTCCAGAGATATCACTCAACCCGCCAAGAGATGTAAACAACCATGCATGGTTCAAATGGCTCTGAGCACTGTGGGACTTAACTTCTGAGGTCATCAGTCCCCTAGAACTTAGAACTACTTAAACCTACCTAACCTAAGGACATCACACACATCCATGCTCGAGGCAGGATTCGAACCTGCGACCGTAGCATTCGCGCGGTTCCAGACTGTAGCGCCTAGTACCGCTCGGCCACTCCGGCCGGCAACCATGCATGAGCAGCGTCTATTAGACAGAGGGGTCCGACAGCCGTTCAGTTCCAGTCATTCCACCAGGAAGGAGGAAGGAGGTACACGGCTCGTGTTGTCTGTAGTACGACCATGCCTAGACAGTCAATGCCGCGGCCCGACCACGACCGCATTGCTACTTTGTGCCAGGAAGGGCTCTCAACAAGGGAAGTGTCCAGGCGTCTCGGAGAGAACCAAAGCTATGTTGTTCGGACATTGAGGAGATACAGGAACTGTCGATGACATGCCTCGCCCAGGCCATCCAAGGGCTGTTACTGCCGTGGATGACCGCTACCTACGGATTATGGCTCGGAGGAACGCCAACATGTTTAATAATGCTTTTCGTACAGCCATAGGACGTCGTGTTACAACTCAGACTGTGCGCAATAGGCTGCATGATGCGCAACATCACTCCTGACGTCCATGGCGAGGTCCATCTTCGCTATTACGACACCATGCAGCGAGGTAAAGTTGGGTCCAACAACATGCCGAATGGACCGCTCAGAATTGGCATCACGTTCTCTTTCTTCACCGATGAGTGTCGCATGTGCCTGCAACCAGACAATTGTCGGAGACGTGTTTGGAGGCAAGCCGGTCAGGCTGAACGCATTACACTCGCTGTCCAGCGATTGCAGCTAGGTGGAAGTTCCCTGCTATTTTGGGGTAGCATTATGTGGGGCCGACGTACGCCGCTGGTGGTCATGGAAGGTGCCGTAACGGCTGTGCGATACGTGAATGCCATCCTCCGACCGATACTGCAACCATATCGGCAGCATGTTGGTGACGTATTCGTCTTCATGGACGACAATTCGCGCCCCAATCGTGCACATCTTGTGAATGACTTCCTTCATGACAACGGCATCGCTCGACTTGAGTAGCCAGTATGTTCTCCAAACTTGAACCATATCGAACATGCCTGGGATAGTTTGAAAAGGGCTATAAACGACGTGACCGAGCAACAACTCTGAGGGATCTGCGCCGAATCTCCGTTGAGGAGTGGGACAATCTAGACCAACGGTGCCGTGATGAACTTGTGGATAGTATGCCACGACGAATACAGCCATGCGTCAATGCAAGAGGACGTGGTACTGTGTATTAAACGTACCGGTGTGTACAGCAATCTGGACCATCACCTCTGAAGGCCTCGTTGTATGGTGTTACAGCATGCAATGTTTGGTTTTCATGAGCAGTAAAAAGGGTGGGAATGATGTTTATGTTGATCTCTATTCCTGTTTTCTGTATAGGTTCCGTAACTGTCGGAACCGAGGTGATGCAAAGCTTTTTTTGATGTGTATAAAACTTGTCATAATTTTGTAAACTTAAATACGCCAGTGTTCTCATTCCTACTCTCTCAACTGTTCACTGTATTTTTTATTATGGTGGTATATGGACACACTAGCAATTTAAGGTTCAATCTTATTAAATTAATTAATTTGACTATTAAATTGAGGTGTGAAAGTGACCACAGGCATACGCAACAAAAGTGCCACGAGTAAATTCGCTAATTGATACATAAAATTAAGAATGTAGCTCACGATCTGAGGGTTGTTTAGAAGATAATACATTTCTTTATGTAAAAATGATAATATTTAGCACCACTCAGACAAATATTTATAATTAAAACAAGCGACGGCTTGCAAAATTAAAACACTGCTACGCGAGACCCAACTTCTTTCTGATCTGATGGTGATGCATTTAAAAAGAAAATCGCGTTTTATAAGCGACATATTCTGACAAATACGGGAGTACCCTACGTTCTCTGACGTTAAAGAAAATGGGAGCTTCGAAGAACTCGTTGTGGCCCTGACAGAATTGCAAGGACAGTTTCGTTTGCTGTTTCAATTGAAAGTAATCATGTGTATGTGCAGATGTAACTGATTGATCTGCAAGGTAATTCCCATTTTAATGACAAAGCCTTGTACATTAAAACTGTCAGGTAGAGTTTCCACGCCTTCATAAAGAGGTGGAAAAAGCGCTACAGTATTCCGATCGACATATTTGAGTGAAAGACCTATTTTCGATTATGAAACTGAATAAGTCACGATTATGTGGCAACTTGAGTGCGAAAATCAGTGAAACTGTCTTCGTCTGCCCTTAAAATGGCTCTGAGCACTATGGGACTTAACTTCTGAGGTCATCAGTCCCCTAGAACTTAAAACTACTTAAACCTAACTAACCTAAGGACATCACACACATCCATGCCCGAGGCAGGATTCCAACCAGCGACCGTAGCGGTCGCGTGGTTCCAGACTGTAGCACCTAGAACCGCTCGGCCACTCAGGCCGGCGTCTGCCCTTACGCTCAAAGTTTGTAGCAGATAGGAGTTATGTCTTCAGCGCACAAAAAATAATTGAATAATAATGAAATTTTTTTTTCTCTCTGATATATGTTGTTGATTTATGTGGACTATATAAACAAGCCGTATGCAGTACGATTGCATTTTCATTTAAGTGCGGCGCGTTCGCGGTTTCCTCCTCTCTCCCCTCCAAGCGCTCAGATAGCGTGTCGTGGCAGTGGGGGAATGGTTCAAATTGCTGTAAGCACTATGGGACTTAACATCTGAGGTTATCAGTCCCCTAGACTTAGAACTACTTGAACCTAACTAACCTAAGGACATCACACACATCCATGCCCGAGGCAGGATTCGAACCTGCGACCGTAGCAGCAGCGCGGTTCCGGACTGAAGCGCCTAGAACCGCTCGGCCACAACGGCCGGCGCAGTGGGGGAAATGTACAGTGAGGCTGAGTGCTATGACAGTCGTGCCAAGGCACTGCTCCGAGCTGAAATCTTTGCCAGCCCTGCCTTAAAACGACTGGAAGCGATGTTTCAAATTACTATTAAATAAATTAGTAGAATTTGTTCTTTAATACGTACTTCACTCTTCAACTACAATACTTCAGTTAACTTGAAATTTCTTTTGGTGCCTACAAGAATAAGACAATGACATTTCTCAGAAGAAACTGTCTTCTCTCAAAGTGCCAACAGGAGTGAAGAAAACATCATTCTAGCCTGCCTTTTCAATACACGATTCCTCTCAAACAGTGAATGAAAGCGCGCGGTTAGACTGATTCTATTTTTTGTTTATAAATAAATGTAAAAAATAACACACTAATAATGGGAGTGGTTCTCGGATCAGCATGTGTGCCTACCGCCGGCCGCGGTGGTCTCGCGGTTCTAGGCGCGCAGTCCGGAGCCGTGCGACTGCTACGGTCGCAGGTTCGAATCCTGCCTCGGGCATGGATGTGTGTGATGTCCTTAGGTTAGTTAGGTTTAAGTAGTTCTAAGTTCTAGGGGACTGATAACCACAGCAGTTGAGTCCCATAGTGCTCAGAGCCATTTGAACCATTTTTTTTTTTTTTTTTTGTGTGCCTACCGTCCGATAGGTGGTCTTCTTCGTAGCATCAATGTTCCCAAAATAAGTTCTGATGAGCTTGGCAATTGACTAAGTAGTGTTGCAACGGTTTTTCTACGTAACGTGGTTGTGGGAACTGGCAGGAATTCATCTATCAATTTAATTAGGAGCACAGCATCTTTAAAGTGCGTCTACTGCTCATTCCTAACATTACAAACAATACTCAAAAATAATTTTCACTAAACCAGATAATTTCTATGTCGCAAACACACATGCGTCACCTCTTCCTTCATAGATCTTCTATTTATTGTTCATATACAGGGTGATTAATAAAATGGAGGTCGCAGGTTCGAATCCTGCCCGGGCATGGATGTGTGTGATGTCCTTAGGTTAGTTAGGTTTAATTAGTTCTAAGTTCTAGGCGACTGATGACCTCAGAAGTTAAGTCGCATAGTGCTCAGAGCCATTTGAACCAATAAAATCGACAAACTGCAGTACGGACTCCTGACCGGAAATAGAGGAAAAAAGGTCCTATTAATATGTGTCTGGAAATGCATCGTTGCCATGGTAGATGGCGCTGGCGGATGACAGTTCCTCTGACCACGTGCCGTGTGTTACTTGTGTGTTGCAGGTTGTGTGACTGACGCAGCGTACTGTAAACAGCAGAATGGTCCAGTCTTCATGGTGGGAACAAGCCGAGATGGTGTTTGCGCACGGTCTAGCAGACGGAAACGGCCGAAGGGCATCACGGCTGTACCAAAACAAGTAGCCTCACAGACGCGAAACACATAACATAATATTTCAAGTCCTTTTTGGGCGTTCGTGCAGGGTGGAGGCGAGCTGTACGTACACCAGGTTTGGAGACCAGGTTCTACAGGATACTGAGACGAACCCTAGTATAAGCTCCAGTGGCCCGCCAACATGGTGTAAGTACGTTTATGTGTATCTTGCATGACAAACGCTACTATCCCTATCATCTGCAGCCCCACAGAGGCCACTTACAGCATCTGTTGTGACGTGGGTGCGATGCAACTCTGTACTGTGATCCAAGACGATTTGTTGTCATTGCACGCACACTGTCCATTTCTGGACAAATGTTCATAGTCCCTTTTTTCCTCCATTTCCAGTCACACATCCATCCCTACAGTTTGTCGGTTTTATTAATGTTCGCCGTCTACATTCATATGAAATTAGGTGCATTTCAGACACACATCATCCGAAACGTAACAGATTGAGAAGCTTTCTTCGTGCTCACATTACAAACAGTTTACATCCAGTAAAGAAAGTGGTACATCAACATGCTGGATTTCGCACGCAAACGGTGTAGATTCCTGCTGTCATGGGGACCAAAATTGCTGGGCGAGCAGCGCACATTTTCAGTGACAAGATGCCAATTTGATTCTCCTCTGCACGTTTTCTACCAAATGAGATGAAAGAATAAAAGTAAGCTGGGCGATCGTAACATCTCAAGGACCTTGACGCTAATGTTGCCTCCTCACCCCGGTCATCCTACAACAGGATGATAACTCACGAGCACACTCGGCCTGTACACATATATCTTCGACAGCAGAAACTTTTGCTAGTCACGTGTTCGACGCCAGCTACCAATCTCTATCCCATAGAGTGAGCATGCTTGTTGAGTTCTCAGGAGACGTATTGCTCCTCGCTGTACTCCGTCCCAGGCCACAATCACGCTGAAAGGAGTTTTGCAGAATGTGTAGTATTATCTTTCCATGAGGCTTATAAACATCATAACTAACAGCGTAACATTTCGTTATATTTGCTGTACATGGTGTCCCAGAAATGTTGCGACAAACTTCGAGGGTTGGTTGAAGGTGTCATGAGGAATAAATCGAGGATAGGACCCCGTGTCCGGAAACGTCATCCAACAACTTTACAAAGCGTCGGAGTTACAGTCGCCGGCACCTGCCACTGGACTACCTCTTCCGCACCAAACATTACTTTAATGCTGATGGACCGTAGGCGGAAGTCTCGCACTGTTGTCTGTCATTCAGTGAACGTGAGTGATTGCCACGATCACCAGTGGAGAAGACTGAGCTAGCTGCTGTGTAGAAAGGCCTTGGCTCCTGTGACTGCGATGCTGTGTTGCCTTAGGAGATGATGGTTTCAAATATGGATTTCCATCTGCTGTTTACTTTTCTCCAGTACAACGAAAAACATTGGAGATTTTAGAGACTTCTTGGAGAAAAATAAACTCCACATGTAAATCTGTGTCCATCTGAAACAGTCAACTGTCAAGGCAACAGAGCATGGCATTCATAGGAAACAAGGTCCCCCTAAGCAGCAGCTAGCTCCACCGTTTCCACTGGTGATCGTGGCAATCAGTCGCGATCACTAAATAATTAACAACACTGCGAGATGTTCCGCTTACGGCCCGTCAGCGCACAAAGACTCGTTTGCTGCCGAAGGGGTAGCCTAGTGGCAGCCGACAGCACCTACAGCTTCGGCACTCTGTAGAGTCGTTGGATGACATTTCTGGACAAGGGTTCCTGTCCTCGATTTATTCCTATGACACCCTCTACAACCGCCCAAAATGTGTCGCCAACTTTCTGGCATACTGCGAATAACCACCATAAGTACTGGCATCATTATTGTCGTGTATAAACGACAGTTTCATTTTTACATTTCGAACATGGTGCAAGCTGCAGCCTAAATAGTTATTCAGGATAGTGTCTGTTGCCAGTTTGATTCGGGTTAGTGTCAGTTGCCAATTCGACATATAAATCTTTAAGCTATAGTTATGCCTTTGACTTTTCCTTCATTTATGGAAATCAGTGTACATGAATTCTCAAGAGTCCGCTATTAACTGATTTATTTAACTTTTCTAAGCAGGACTTTCAAGTTCTATGTTGGATCGATCCAGGAACTACGTCTAACAAACTTTTTGGCTTATTTTGCATGAGTGAACCGATGTGATTTGTATATATACAGGAGGTATACTGCTCTATTAACTGTCTTCTGAAACTAGAATGATGTCTAATTTCTCTACGATTTGGGGAAGATCATCTCAGCATCAGGTCTTCAGGTGGAGTATCTGTGTTATGAGTGGTTCAGAAATAATTTTGAATTTGTCAGTTCTAGAGCATCTGCTTTGTTGTTCAGAGAGGAGTGTTAAAGGAAGAGTTCACAGGTCGAAGAGACAGTAGGCAAATTGAGGATATGTTATAGCCGGCTCTCTGATTTTCCGTACAATGGCAGAATAGTTGCGTGTAAGATGTACAATGAGAATGAAAAGGCAAATTTCACAAAATTTTCGCGTACAAATGATCATCAATAGATCCAAATGAACTCTCTTTTGACAGTCCTTGCTGATCAGCCTCATCATAACTGAGAATTAGAGGTACTAATTATTATTTCCAAGGGAAACTCGTCCTTAATATTTTTTGTGGGGCGTGGAATGAAGGAAGAAAGAGACTAATTTAGAGTTCCGTCGACGACGATGTCAATGTAGACGGAGTAAAGTTGGCATTGGGGAACGCTGGAGTATGAAGTCGGCTGCATGCTTTTCGAAGAAATCGAACTGCCATGTTAAGCGTTTCAGTGAAACCATGGAAGTCCTAAATATAAACGGTTGGACGGGAATTTGAACCGCCTTCCACCGGAATGAGACTCCAGTTGGTACGGGGAGATGACGATGTCGTGTTAGAAAGTGTTGCTGTGCGTTCAGTCCAGTTCAAGCGATCGTCATGTGTTACGCCCAAGTTCTTTACTGAGAAAGAGAAAATTACTCGCGTACAGTTTAAGTTAGACTGGATTAAATTCTGGAATTGACCGGTTGTATAATCTGGGTCTGCGGCTCCGTAAAGAAGTGCCCGACTACAAATCCAAAGGTCTTGGGTTCACTCCCAGGTCAATCCTAAGGTTTTTATCTGTCACTTATCACTTCTATCGCCTCTCACGATGTCTGTTCATCTGAAAATGTCTAGTTACATAGTGGTTCAGAATTCGCGCTAAACTGTAGGTCTGTCCGCTTCCCTAGCTGTGGGATCGGTATGGCAGATTGCTAGCCGGAGGTCTCCGGGTTTGATTCCCAGCCAGGTCGGAGATTTTCTCCACTCGGCGACTGGGCGTTGAGTTGTTCTTACTTTTGTCCCGTCATAACTGACACGAAAGTCGCCTGCATAGTGTTACATGGCAAGTCTAAGCATATGTAACTTCGTACCAGGATAGCGCTTGACCCTAAAAAATATTCTGAATTTTAGAAACACACTGTCACATCATTTTTCCACTCTTGAGATGGCTGTATGGGCACGTCCCAGAAAAAATAGCTGTAGGTCCTCCTATAACTCGCTCGGTAAGTCAGTTGAAATGTCAGAGGAAGGGAACGGCATACTAACTCTGAGAGGACCTTGGCTAGTAAAGCACTGTGATGTTTACAACAGTCTGTGGATTGACAAACTGCCTATTGGCTCCTGTCTCGGGTTCTTCGGCCGACGTTCGTCTAATGATCTTACTGACGTTTCGCCAGCACGAGAGGCTGGCATTGTCAAAGCTTCACCCTGCAGTTCACCACCGGCAATGGAGGGTGAAGCTTTGACAATGCCATCCACTCGTGCGGGTGAAACGTCAGTAGGATCATCAGACGAACGTCGGCCGAAGAACCAGAGACAGGAGCCAATAGGTAGTTTGTCAACAGGTGGCCACGAAGGCCTTAACAATTTTGTAGTCTATGGATTGATGATAGCTTTACTTTTCCACGCATCTTATGAGCGACAAAAACAGAGAGAACAACTGAATGAAACTTACTGGTGGATTAAAACTGTGTGCCCGACCGAGACTCCACTCGGTAGCTTTGCCTTTCGCAGGCAAGTACGCTACCGACTGAGCTACCCCAGTATGATACGTAGCTGTGAGAACGGATCGTGAGTCGTGCTCCGGTAGCTGAGTCGGAAGAACACTTGCCCATGCAACATGAAGGTCCTGAGCTAGAGTGTCGCTCCGTCACACAGTTTTTACTGTCAGGAAGTTTCGTATCAGTGCACATCCTGCTGCAGAGTGAAAATTTCATTCTAGAATTTTAGAATTCTTGGGTTTGTGACCTACTGTAATAACACAAATGAATTGGGTTGGTTCACCAGATACCTAGGTACGTTTAAAAATAGTTTTTTCTTTCTTTCGAAAATACGAATCTGCAGCTGAGGCGGCTGCTGCCCTAAGGTTGAAGTGCTTATGGGGCTTTCACACGTTATTTACTGCAACCAATTACCGCTATTAGGCGCACGCGAGGCCCTTCCGCCGGCGGAGCGATGCGACGCTCGAGAAAATGAGATGCGCCGGCGAGTGGCGAGCGGCGGCTGGCGCCCCCATTTCCCCGCCGCTCCTCGCCGGCTGCAAAGTGCCGGCCAGACAGCCACGCACATCTCCTGATCGCCCGGCCGCCTCTTTGTGGCGATGAGTTCGGACCGCCGCTAAGGAACTCGCCCGGTTTAAATCAAGGCGCAAATTTATTCCCCAGTTTACGGCCAGCTTTGAAAAATTTATTAGCCCGATAAAAATCTAGCAGTGGCCGGACCACTTAGGCGTGGAAACATTTTACTACAACCTCTAAACGTTCTGTACGGGCCACAGCAGGGCCATGTAATCTACGCGTTCGGCGGAGCGATTTAGTGCTCTGTTGCATAAAACGTCTTTCCGATGAAAATTGATCCGGAATAAATCTGGGGAAATTTCCATTGCTGATGTTCGTGTACGCTCTGAATGGCGTACAGTTTTTATGGTATTGCCCCAATTCTACCGAGCTTCTTTTCATCAAAAGCTGGATTAAATATTTTATTCTATTTTAACCGTGAAACTCGATAGTGATCCGTGGCTGTACTTAAAATGTAGTGAAGCGACAGTATTTCTGCATCACTCTGTGGAAGTCCTTTCGTAATAAATTGCGAAATTCGACGATTAACTGACGGTTTAGGCTCGCCGCTTGCCTTGACAGTGACTTTTATATTTAAGAGTTACTAATAAGAAAGAGTATCCGGTCACTGGATGCTCATACCGTTTTCGATGTACGAAGCATCTCAGAGACTGACACTTAAAGATAGCGTCATATTAGTGAAAATGTAACACTGTATGCAGAAATTTCTCACTGTACAGAGAACAAAATATTCTCTGGCGAAGCAAGGCAGCCCTGTTTCGATAGCTGTCACGTTGTAATTGCACTGCCCTTTCTGATAAAAGCATTACTGACGACAAAATTCTTACACCGAGCAAGGTGGCGCAGTAGTTTGGTACACTGGAGTCGCGTTCAGGAAGACGACGGTTCAAATTCCCCTCCAGCCATGCAGATTTCGGAGTCCCATGTGTACCCTTGCCGACTCCAGCAAGTGAACGAGATACGTTACCCTGGGTCCTAGTGATAGTACAGGACAGTCAATGAAGGGGAGTCAAACCTGCCACAGGTCGGCAGCGGTGGCCGAGCGGTTCTAGGCGCTTCAGTCCGGAACCGAGCGTCTGCTACGATCGCAGGTTCGAATCCTGCCTCGGGCATGGATGTGTGTGATGTCCTTAGGTTCGTTATGTTCAAGTAGTTCTAAGTTCTAGGGGACTGATGATCTCAGTTGTTAAGTCCCATAGTGCTCAGAGCCATTTGAACCATTTTTGAAACCTGCCACAACTAGCAGCCTTTCTTGAATACTATAGCGCTTCCATTAAGTAAGCATAGTCATATTCGAGGTGCAATGCTGTGGCCACCCTCTGATCCCTGAGCTAATTTCCCTAACCAGGGCTCCTACGGTTCAATTCCGAACCCCCTTGTACAGACGTGTAGTCGTGGAATCGTGGAACTGCAAAATGGGGCAAATTTAGTGCTCACTTTTCGATATCTGCAAACCCACATCTACATATACATATGCACTTCACAAGCCAGCGCGTGGTGCGTGGTGGAGGATACACAGTGCACCAGCCTCGTTTTCGGCCCTTCCCATTCCATCCACAGATGCAGCGCTGAAAGAAAGACTGGCGGTATCCCTCCACATGGGCTCAAATTTCTCACGAATTTTTACCGACGAGGTCGCTACCTGAGATGTTTGTTGTTGGAAGTAGTACGTTTCTTGACTGATTTTCGAACGTGATCTTCTGAAATTTTGTATGGTGCACATCATCTCTCTTGTAACGTTTCCGACTGCAGTTTGTTGAACATTTTAGTGACACTCTTGCGCTGACTAAACAAATTCGTGACAAGTTCTGCAACTTCATTTGAATTTACACATGAGTCGAATAGTAATCAGTTGGCGCTGAGCAAGGCAGAGTTGTTGAGGAACGTGAGTGTTCAGACAAGGGATATTTCCTGCAACTGCACTAATATGGACATTATAACGACTACGGAAGATGACAGACCGTAGCTACAAAACTGTTGGCAGTAACGTGGTTTCATGCATGCGGGGTATCCCATTCATCTTGACCACTTCAAGTAACCTTTTGTCCAAGAGCAGAACCAAGAAATGTATGAAGCAATACGGTTGCCTTTCTCGTAACTTCGGTCGTTACGAAGTACGAATTGTTAAAAACATAACACAAAACTGACCCTGACTCTCCTGTAATAGCATTTTCGCCCAGGGTAACGTATCTTGTTTTATTATTTACAACGCAGGTACTTATAGTACAGTACTTAAGTACTTCTAAACGATATGATGTGTACAATAGAGCCAATCCTGGACTACTCTCACATAGACCTTCAACAGGACACGGTTAACCAATTGGACGATATGCATTTTCATTGTGATCCGTTTTTTTACTGTGAACTCCAGAATATGGACAACCTGGCCGCTAGTGCTAGTACAGGAAGTCAGTCAGTTTTGCGTTACGTTTCCAATAACGTCATTTTTACGTAAGTGGTAGTACACTGTGATATTTTTTGAACGGGTCTTAAGGATAAGAAGTAGATTATCACATAAAAATATGGTGTGCTACTTAAAAAACACGAACAGCTGCTCATATCCTCGCAACGGTCAAAGTTACAAGAAAGGAAACCATGATGGTTAACATCTCCTGGAAGATGAACGTTTCCTTGCTTCTTTTTTTGTATTTTGAAATTCCAGTAAGTGGACGAGACACGCCACCCCGAAAATCTTCAATGTCTGTTAGTGCAGGAAAGTAAATGTAAATATTATATTACGTTTTTAATAACGTATTGGTTACGTGAATGGTATAGTGTGATGCGTGTCTGAACAGATCTTGAGGAGAGGAAGTGGTGAGGTCATTTGAAATAACAGCATAACAGCAGTGAAAGTATTCTTTTTTTTTTTTTTTTTAGTTGCTGAGGGCTTCACAGCAATGTAAAAAGTTCAATTCAGATTTAAGTGTTTTGCAGAAACTGGAATTCGTCAGGTTTTACTATGAAGTATTAACTGAATAATCGGTGGCACTAAATGGTGATTCACTGAGCAATAGTGTGATTGTTGGCCGCTGTGGCCGAGCTGTTCTAGGCGCTTCAGTCTGGAACCGCGCGACTGCTACGGTCTCAGGTTCAAATCCTGCCTCGGGCATGGATGTGTGTGATGTGCTTGCGTTAGTTAGGTTTAAGTAGTTCTAAGTCTAGGGGACTGATGACCTCAGATGTTAAGCCCGATAGTGCTTAGAGCCATTTGAACCATTTGAATAGTGTGATTCTTCCGCACCCCAGGAACTCACCTTTCGACGTCCCTTGTCCCTTCAAATTGGAAAGTAATTTGAGTTGAGCTGAAAGGCGGAAAACCAGGACGGATAACCGCTAGTGGATCCGAAGTGTCGCTTGTAATCAGTTCAGAAATTCAGTCGATTTCCAACATACAGTTGTGTTAACTCATTTATTTAGTCCCTTGGGGATACATAAAACAATATCCATTGAACGGGATGTTGTAGCATCTTATAGATATGACTAAGACAACATGACTGATCACTCTGGATATTTCTCATTCAGCAGAGGTGACTATTGCAGAACTGTAACCACCGACGCACTCTCCGATCGTGATTCCTTATTGATGCACTCTCCCTCATCGTCGCAATCAGACTATAAACTCAGTGGGAAGACGAGTGGTTACAGATAGTAAACAACAAACTGCGGTCAATCAAAATGACTACCAAGCTCTGGCGTAGCTCGTGTGAGGCATATCTATGAAAGAAAGTGAAGCTCACCATGTTAAGAGTAGGACACTGTCCTTAGACACAGTTTCCTCCTCCGGTGAAAACCTCCAGCATTATCTGAAACTTGTGGAATACCAGTTTCGGTGTAATATGTTCTAATTACATGTGTTGCATATGCTGACATAAGAGAAACCCAGAGCTTAAATGGAGAACCATCCACCATCCCGGCTGACAACGGCAACTGTGTAAAACACTTTTCGGTACTTTGTGAAGTGCAGGGCCCCCTATTTAAAATGTTGAGAGAGGAAGTAAATGAGCTCTGAATAGATGGCTCGGTTTCTGTTTTTTTGAATAATCCATCCACATAGAGAGGCAGACAAAAGCATTCAGACACAGGCCAAATGCCTATCTCACGTCCAATTGTGACTGATGCACACACGGAATGTGAATCTGCGTATGTGCCATAATACGGGGAATATTTCGAAAGACGTCGACTATGCGAATGTCACAGTGCCGCCTACCTGGAACGATTAATTCCGTGTTTCATAAGGGACAAAAGTAATCAGACACCGCCCCGCTTGACAAGGTAACCTCAGTCTGAAGGGCAACTCGGCGGCAGCAAGCAGTCAGTGTACGCAAGGCAGCTGTCTCGTATAACAGGAAAGCGCAGGCCTCGTCAAAAAAGACCAACGTAGCGCCATGCCCCGTAAATGTAGGGAAACGAATGTCGAAGAGTGAAGGCTTATTGTGCGGCTGCATAATGAGGGAAAATCATATGCAGAAACAGGCAAGGTCGTCAATCGAAGCTTAAAAACTATATTTAGTATCGTCCAGAAACGGAAAAAAGAAAAAAACTCTCGTCAGTCGTCCACGACAGGGGCGTCCTTAGAAACTCACGAACAGAGACAAGACGAAGAGAGTTCGAATGGTGAAAAACGACCTGCGGAGAACTGCTCCTGCTACAGCGGCAGAACTGGCAGAAGACGCTGGTATCGAAGTTAGTGTTAGAACAGTGCGCAGATGCGTGAACAGTGCTGGGTGCAATGCCAGAGTGCCAAGACGCAAACCGTTGTCAGTAAGCGTAACGCAAAAGAAGCGGATGGTTTTTGCACAAGAATGTGTCGGGAAGGATGTGATCTTTTGGGACAAGATTCTATAGAGTGATGAATGCAAATTTCCTTTGAGCCACGTGGATGGACGTAGTTTAGTGTGGTGTCAAGCAAACACAGAGTGGGAGCCCAAAAACATGCAAGCAGGCACCAAACATGGAGGTAGCAGTGTGTTGATGTGAGGATGCATGTCTTCCAAAAGTGTTGGCGAGCCTGTCTTTATTGAAGGCACCATGGACAAATTTGTCCATCTCGATACACCCAAACAAAATCTGACGAGAGGTGCTGCGAGGTTGGATCTTGGAGGTGACTTTTATTTCCAACAAGACAATGATCCTAAGCATACGGCGGAAATTGTCAAACTGTGGATCCTGTACAACATGCCTTGTCGCCTCATTACCCCTCCGCAGTCTAAGGACCTCAGTCCCATTGAGAACATCTGGAATGAACTGAAAACGAGACTCCACAAATGACATGTGAGCAGTTTGACACATTTGCGTGCACTGATAGAAGAAGAATGCGCGAATATCGGTTCGGATACAACGGAAAAAGTTGTTTACTCTATGCCACATAGACTGAGGGCTGTAATACAGAGAAAGGGATGCATTACGAAATACTGACTGCTAAGTGTCTGAATATTTTTGCACATACTATCTTTCAGTTTTCTTTCTTTCTTTTACGTAAGGCGTGTTTTGTTGCTTTTTGTTCTGCATATGTTCAGATTGACATATGCATTACACATATGTAAAGAATAAAGTATGTGTTTTGAGTTAAAAGAACATTTAATGTTTACTCTACAGATTACTCCCAGTGCCTGAATACTTTCGTCAGCGTCTGTATAACAAGCTGTGTGTCATAAGCACGCTGTGAGATACAGGTTTACCTCAGGTGTTCCTGTTTTGTATCACCTTATCGAATGCTCTGCGAGTTTTCTGATGTGTGAATGTGAGAGTGCATTGCCCTTTGTTTCCGGTCTGAATAATGTGCCTCGTTTGTCGCGTGCTGCGAGATTTGTACAGTGGGACGCGTGAGAGGGAAACGTTGTGTAACAGGCCGTATTGGTCTGGCACGTTTGTTGAGTAGCATCTTACATATACGGCTGTCTGCGTGGTAGTAGCATACGATTGTAGAAGATGTAATAACAGTCATTAGATATGTTGTGGGGAACCAATAAATAAACGTAGCCTTCGTTCCGCATTGTTCGACTTATGTGTTAAGCTGCGATCGTCACAGACCTTTCCTGAATCTGGCAACACAGAGTCTGCATGAAAATTGTGTGTGATTGCTCGCCATGCCACCCACACGTCAATAGGAGGACCTAAAACCATATCCAAGGAGAATATAATTGGGGAAGAGCCTACAACATGGTGACGCATTCCGGACGCCGAACGACGTGCAATCTATGATACGGCCGGCCGGAATGGCCGTGCGGTTCTAGGCGCTACAGTCTGGAGCCGAGCGACCGCTGCGGTCGCAGGTTCAAATCCTGCCTCGGGCATGGATGTGTGTGATGTCCTTAGGTTAGTTAGGTTTACGTAGTTCAAATTCTAGGGGACGATTGCATGGGATTAGTCTCTTTGCAAAGAGACTAATCCCATGCAATCGTCGTGCCACAGTGAAACACAGAGTCACAGTAAAGCCTAACTAAAAATGTTCACATTTATATATTAGTAACATAATTATAAGGCTACCCATAATGCTTGGAATTATTATTGAATTTCATTCATTATTTTGTATTCCATTGACATCATAAGTTCCCATTTTTTCACTAATTTTAGTGTAGTATTTCTGTATGTTTAAATTAAAGAATCAAGCCATTTGTCTGGTTGTTATCATCCATGTCGATCATTGGCTCTCTGTGACAAAAGCTACTTCCTCTTGATGTCATCATAGGTACTTACTATGAATATGATACTGATTACTTTACAGAAATTAATTCAACTTCAAACAGGTCTTTTAATTTTATATGTAAATATATTCCAAATTTTTAGAGCAGAGAAAGGTGAATTGGTAATGTAAATGAGCAGTTTTACTGTAAATGTAAATTCCATTTTAATGTTGTTTTTTCCTGTGGTTTCAAATAGATCAGCACAGTGATATTAAACAGTTTCTTATATGCAAGCTAAAATTTTCATTGAGAATTTGAAATGTTAAAGGAGATTAGTAAATAGGCACTTATCTTTATGTTAAGGGTGCTTCAGCATATTTTTAGTCTCTCATCGTGTTATTATTATGCTTGGTTTCAAATGAAATTTGATACAGATAATGGAAGCATTTTTAATAATCCTGTAGATATGTGAGAACAGGTATTATTTCTTTTGCTGTTGCATTTCGCAAATAATGTTTTACAATCATAATTTTAAATTGAATTTTTCTGAGTGATTATACAGACTCATCCAATCCATTAGACACTACACTACTTCTTAAAAAGAAAGGTCTAAGGACAGATTCATGTTTTAATCTGACATTCCACATGTTCTTAGAAAACAGTGCCAGCATCAATTTGTTGTTTACCATAGACCTCTAACGCTTCAAAAATTAAGTCATGTACATCCATAATGGATTCTAGAGGGTCATCTCGTGATGATCTTAATGTGGAAATATGTTATGACTTGTTGATATAACAGCACTGGAAAACTGTGTTATGTAGTAGGTCTGGTGCTTAGATAACAAAGTTTGTTTCGTAATAGAATTATGAACTATCATGGGACATAATACAGTAGTGTAGTTTGGAAATTGTTATCATTTACACTCACATCAGAAGTTGTTCTGTCATGAAAACAACTTTATTTCATGTTATACACAACGACATTTTGGACAACTAATTAAAAAGAAACTTGCGTCATTCAGTAGTAAGCTGGAAAGGCATACACAATTCGGTTAACAGAAAGTGTCCAGGAAAAACAACATACCTTTAAAACAAAAAAAGCGCATATTTAACAACAGACTTTTTTCGAAGATTCAGCCATCAAATTCAAGCAACAAAGTTCTGAACGATCACACTTTTTACAAAAATATTCCAGCTTACCTTATCCTGGGACCATTTCCGTGGAAGTTGCATAGTGGGCTACACTAATGACAATCTAGGATGACAGCTAACACACAAAACAAGAATCTGTGGTCTATACAAAAGCATGGCAAAACCAATGGCAATGGTACAAAGTTCATCAATTTTTGTCCCATAGAAGGCATAATTATCAGCAGTATAGAATCTAGTGGGAACTCGACAGTACAAAATAATGAAAATAGTCTCTCAAAATGGGTGAACAAGGAAATAAAGCTGAACAGAAAATCTCAAATAGGTGCAGAATGTGGCCCTTATCATAATCTAAGTAAGATGTATTTGAAAGTACAGTGGAAAGCAAAGGTGCAAACAGAAATTTGTCAAATTCAAGGGGATAAGTTAGGAGACCATTAGGTATAAAACACGCTTAATATCAACTTGACAAATCATTCTGATACCACAACCAATTACAATGTGGAATTTAAACAAAATCCACAGTGTAATAAATGATGGTGTTATAGATACCATGCAGCATATTTTCCCAAAACAATTGAACAGAAACAAACAAGTTTGGAAACAAATATGAAACAGCTGCCCTAGAAACACAAAAGATAAAATGAGCTAAGGTGGAACATACAAAGACGCTAAGACTGTTTGCAACGTTATTCGTCGAAGAGCTTGAACCACTTTAAGAAGAGTAAAAAGATGCTGTAGCAAAATATGCAAAAAAGACATTCATGGAAACTGAACAAAAGATATGTAAAGAAAAATTAAAATGTTCACAGACAGACCAAGGCATTAACAGTCATTTACAAAGGACGAGAGTGAGAAGGTAATGGCCAATGAAGAAGAGGTAGCAAGAAGATAAGCCAGATATCTTGAAAATCTAATCTTTTAAATCCTGGTCTTATTGGAATTAGAAAATTCATAAAACAGCTAAGAAATGGCAAAATTGCTCAAGTAGATGGAATGTCATTCAAACTGCTGAAGGTCACACGAGTGTACTTGCTTCAAAAATCTGTGTGGTGCACTAGATTGGAAAGAACAAACATTGCTGGAGCACTAGGAGGTGTCTCTAATCTGTCCTACAGAGAAAGATAAAATGGTTTGTAAAAGTTTCTGAGGTATAGTAGTTTTAATCAAATACTATGAAGTCTTCTCTAAGTACCTATTAGTTTGTATACAATACTTAACATAATGTATTACCCTGAGCTGTGCTACATGCAACTTACAGTAACAATAAGGATGGCTGACTGGCGTGCTGCGAGTTGTCAGTTCAAATATGACAACCAGCAATTATTTATTTAGTATTTTTCGTTTCTGGAAGGGTATAGAAATCTCTTATGTTTTAAATATTTACATGTTACGGAATATTCGATGTTTGTATAAATAGTGGCACTCTCCATTCAGTAATAGTTCTTTTCTGTCTCTGCTTTGGTGTCCCTAATAAACTTGCTTTCAGTAGCCTACTGTGTGTTGTACTTCAGTCTTGACCATGGTTTCAGATTTGGACTTAATTATGATTACGGCGTGACAGTATAACTAAAGAGTGCCAAACGGATTTTCAATACATACCAAACACCAACTGCCATGAAACAGCTCCTTGCAATAAAAAAAATACACGAATACAACCTTGAAATGATTATCTTTTATACTAAGAGCATCCATATTCTAGTGTGAACAGGCCTACTTTAATCAATGACTTAACTGTTTCTTGCATTTCAAAAGAACTCGTTAATTTAATAGCTTTATGTGTCTCAAATATATGCTGTCTCTAACGACCTCACTGTCGACAGGACATTAAACTACACTCTTAACATGAGCAATAAAGTTCCTACAGGCGTCTAAAATACGACCAACTTCAGAGAGGAGAATGGGTTACTATATATTGTTTTTAAACCGACAATCGAGTAATTCATAAGCGAAATTTATAAGTAAAACTATACTGACATCAGTTTGAGTCAAAAAGCATTTCACATTTAGCCTACGCTGATAATACTACGTCAATATCGTAAACAGTAACTGAACTGAAAAATATTATGAAAAATCAATGACTTGGAGATAAAAGTCAATACTTCAAAAAGAGTGTGCATTGTGATAGGAACACAAGAACAGGTACTACAAAGTCGACAAGCGGATGGTAACAGATACAAGTGAGTCCATGGCTTCAAACACCAGATAACCCTGCTCAGTAAAGCAACATCAAGTGAAGCAACGACTGAAGCCAGAATCCAGGCCTTTGAAACAAGGATTGAAGCCAGATTCGATGCCTCTAGTAGATACTTTTCTATGTTCACAACAAAGTATTGAGTTCTCGGAGTGTGACACGGGACCTCAGGTAAGACTTTGCAAGACCATAATACTCTCTGATACTTTTTTTGGATGTAGCCTTGGGCCACAAGAAAGCGACAACGGAAAACATTTCTCACTTTTGAAAGAAAGTAAGATCCACAGAATCATAGAATCCGAGGGAAGAAGAGTTGTACACAAAGCAAAGCTAGGAGATGTGCCGCAGCAGCCCAACATCGCATGTTCGGTAAGAGCAAGATGCTAGAACTGGCTAGACATTAAACTAGGATGAAAAACGAGCGATGGAAAAACTTTCCTATGCATCTGGTAACACATGCTAGACCTGTAGGAAGACCTAGGAAGACACGGATAAACAGAGCAAAAGAAAACGTGCCTCCGTTGATAGTCAGGGCCAACTGTAAGACGTTTGCAAAAATCAGAATACAATGAGGAGCCTTAGGCTTAAAGACGCGTGGTGAACGGCACATCATCACGTAGAAGAAGAAGAACAAGGTGCATACAAATCTTGCTGCAAAATTTGTTCAGCGTATTAAATACGTAGGCCACTCGGAAATAAGTTAAAAAAAAAAACGCCTTGAAGAACATCTCGATGCATTTAGTTCAGAGCCATGCACTTGAGGTCCACGTGTCGTAATAAACAGATAAGCTTTCTTATGCTCTATACCAGAATAAAGAGCAACGCGGTCGGTTTATTAGAACAGCAGAAGATTTATTTGCACGAATGATGCACATCAGTTCATTTCTTTATCATTTTAGACGAAGTACGCGAATTATAGTTAGATACATACACGCTCTATGCTCTGACACAAACAGGAATGTATATGCCCTAAAAAAAAAAACAATTTAGTATCTCCTGCAACTCTTACACATTCAACATAGTAAACAGTTTCTTGATAAATTCTCCGTACACTTTATTTTTCGTATTGCATAAATACCTCGAAGTAAACGTAGATCTGTTCATACAGTCATACTGGAACTGTAGTGTTACTTCGGTAAAGTGCTGTTTGTTTACGCTCTACATAAAGACCGAAACGTAACTATTTCAAGGATTTGACGCGTCTTCGTCTCTGACTGCAGCTGGAATTTATGTATTCGTTCATATGAATTACCACAGTCATTACTATTTGGAAGGAACAAGTAGTGCGTTTCAGACTCATGCTTAAGCAGCATTTTTTGTCCTCTGATCAAATAAATTGTTGAATCTAGTTCTTCTTATACCTTTAGACTGTGTCATTTACGGTATATATCGTCCTTTGTCCTGCATGAGGAGGCTGTGCCTCGAGAAGGCGAATACATTCTTCTCTTCTTGTAGAACATTTGAAATTTTCCAACCATTATGTGGAATAATAATTCGTGTTCATTTCTATAAGCTATGCCTGTAGCAAATCACACTGACTTAAGAATTTTTATTCATTGAATCGTCCATAGAACGAAGTATATGAAATGAAAGTTGACGTTCCAACAAAGCATCGCTGAAAGACTAACTGCAGTTATGGACACCACACCGTATAGTTAGGGCTTTGCTGAACTTCCGAATGGACGTTTTCCCCCTTTTAGATGCTGCTGCACTGATTCATTTTAAAAGCCGGAGTACTGTTTACTGCCCAATTAAAATCCTCCCCGAAGACAAATTTATTTCGGTAGTAAAACCTGTCATGAGCAGGTCGGGGAATGAATATCGCCCATTTTAAACAGCCTGCGTTAGTTCTGCGTAATGAAGCGTCTCGTTAAGCCATTGTTTGTTCTGGAAGAGTCATACAGATACCCAGTTCGTAGAAACGGCTTTAAATCCATGACCTGTGAACCTCCTATACTGCATTCATTTTAGAGAAATGTTATATCGCTAGATGTTACATATATAATCGGCGATCTTGTCTGGAAGAAAGCTGAAGACTACTGAAATAATACACCTTCTATCACGGTCATCAGTTAATTCTACATGAAAACAAAAAAAAACAAAAAAAAAAAATATTTTGAGCGAGAAGATAGAGGGATGCATTCGGAGAGTAATATTTTACTGCAGCAGAATAATTTTTTATGGCGTCAGCTGTTCTACAATTACAATAGCTTAGTACGGAGTACAGAACTGAGCAATTTTTTTTAAAGCGGTATGGGTTACAGCCAATGCCCAGCGGTAGATGGCGTTATTATGGGCACCGTAAGACGAGACAGAAAGATTTGTACGCCAATTTTGTGCTGCACAATATCTTAAGAAAAAACATTCTACCTCTTTAAAAAAAAATCTTATACTATACCTCTATCGTATTTTACCGTTTAGCAACGTCGGCCGAATGGGAACTTATCAAGGGATTGGCGCTAACGATGTTAGTCTATAAAGGACTGGAATGTACGTGACACAGAATGACACTATAATTTGTATTATTTTTACACAATGGTGTTTACATCTCAATGGCACGTCAGATAGGTACGCCTTATTCGGCGAATATTTACCATTTGCACGATATACGAGAGAATAGTCAGAGCATGTGCTTCGATAAGTGAGGAAGTGATAAGGAATATCACACAATCCATGATAAGAAGATTGCAGCTCTGCATTGATGTCAATGGTCATCACTTCGAACACCTTCTGTAAATGGACGTTCATGCCACCTTTGTGACCTTCATTGACCTTCAAAGACCTTACTGTTACACATCATTGTGTTCATCTCCATCGCCACTATCAGAAAATAAGTACCAAACTATAGCATCCCATCTAAAAAAACAAAGTTGACATTCATATCTCTTATGCTATCTCACCTAGCAACAAAAAAGCAACATCATATTATGGCCCCCGTTGTCCCATGCAACTTTCGTCCCACAATCTTTTCAGCTCCTGTCGTATTTTTGGAGCTATTCTTGGTGCAATAGTTAGTGACTCACCGTGTATAAAATACTTACAGTTTTTGTCAGTAGCAGATGTTACACATATCTCACCAAACCGTTATCAAATTATAACATTTGTAAATAACATTTTGTTATTGAAAGGTGCATGCATATAGTATCCAGTCCCCAACTGTCCAAAGAATGTGTCTGGATCTCACGGAAGAGACTGAAAGTTTTTCACAATACGGTAAACATACAAATTTCGGTTTAAATGAACAGCCTGAACCGAAAAACAAAAAAAAGCATGTTGACAATTTCGATGGTACTGTCTTAAAAAGATAATACTGTCATAATAGCAATTCTGTGACCTTTCATTTTATGTATTATTAGGACAGTTGTGTAATGAAAACTCGCTGCATATTCTTTACATATGTTATATTTTGATAACTGTTTTATGTGATACATATCAAACCTGTTATAAACTAAGTATTGCGTATAACTTACTACAATTCTGATATACACTTTTTGCTTGAAACTTGTGCTGTTGTACAGCAGGTACTGCAATATGATGTCTGAACGAAACTAGCTGTACAATTAAAATTAAATTATCCAGCAGCTTCATGTGTTAAAATATGTCATTTCTACGATTTAGCAAAGCTGTGAAATACAACCAACAAAAACATGCCAGTCAGATGTAGCATAGTCCCCTATAACATTGCTGAGTCTGTCTAATACCTATATATATCGTGAACTTTTATTTAGTTCTGAAATCTGGAATTTACTTAGCTATTCAAACTTCACACATGCCCAGTCACATGTCCATCATACAGTGTGTAGGCCCATGTAAAGTAGCTTAATGAAGAGAACTCAATTTCCTGGGTCTGTGTCATACCTGTATGTATCGTAAATTTCGTGTAGTTTTTGATTCTTGAATTAATAAGCTTGTGGCCCAACTTTGATATCTGTTTTGGGAACACAGTTCCGTTTCCCTGTCGCACATACTGTAGTGTTTGCATGATGTTGTATTGTAGGAGAGAAGTCTTTTGTGTGTGGTATGTCAGGTGCTCTTCCATATGAATACTGTCCCTTTCTCATGTCTCTGCCATTTGCTCCACCTTGTTCATCCCAAATTCCTTAATGAGAGCGATGCTCTTATGATCACATATATGAAAGAAAGTTCTGTCTTGTATTATAGTTAAATTAAATTATTTTTTTTAAATGTGGGGACTCTTGTCATTCAGTAATTTCAGTAATTTGTGAGTACCTTATGTTTATTGAAACATGCTCCTTGATCGTTCAATAAGTCCGAGGCGGTGATTATTGGCATCTACAGCTACTATTTATGAGTCTCTGCCAAATCCCCACTCACATTAGTTAACCTGAGCTGTTGCTTGTGAATTAGATCTTGCCTCTGTGAATACCAGTTGGTCGTGATCACAGATAAAGAAAGTAAGATCTTAGGGCTACCCCTGGTTCTTATGAGATATTAATAAGTCATTATCTGTTGCTAGCCAGTAATTAAATACGATTGTCTTATAAACGAATTCATGGTGTCCATTCCACGTTCTCTTTCAGTGAGGTAAATTCACTCCATGTAGTAGCATGACTAAATAACCATATGGTATTTATATTGTTAGGACTCAGATTCTCTTTACCAGTGACATTTTAAAATGCTCCTCTTTATGACCATAAAATTTTTGGAAAAGCTGCTGACTGACATTCATTATGGTGTTGTTTCACCCCATGCACTGCCCAGGACCTCTTTGGTATTCTTAGAGAAACTCAAGAAACAGAATGCAAATGGTTGTGCTGAATAATTCAGACAGTGTTGGGAAGGCAGAAAATTGTTAACACCTGGGGAAAAAATATCACAAAGGGAGTTCAATCATAGGGCTATTCCTATTCCTTACATATGTAAATGACTTTCCATTTAACATTCAGTAATCAGAACTGGTACTTTTTTCAGATGATACTAGTGTTATAACAAATCCCATGAGAGAGGAACCAACAAAAAATTAGTAAATGATATTTTCCAAACAATTATTAAGTGGTTCTCTGAGCATGTACTCTCCCTAAATTCTGAAAACAGCACACCACATTCAGTTCTATACAACAAATAGTCATACAACAATTGGTTAGGCAGATGACCAGGAGTCACCAGGTACGGTGGAATGCTGCAAATTCTTAGGTATACGTATTGACAGAAACTTGCATTGGAAGAAGCATATTACTGAGTTCCTCAAACAATGAAGTTCAACTACTTTTGATCTTCATGTAATTGCTAATCTAGGAAACAAGCGTATCAGTCTCGTGACATATTTTGCATATTTCCACTCAATGATGTACAGAATAGTTTTCTGGGGTAGCCGGCCGCGGTGGTCTCGCGGTTCTAGGCGCGCAGTCCGGAACCGTGCGACTGCTACTGTCGCAGGTTCGAATCCTGCCTCGGGCATGGATGTGTGTGATGTCCTTAGGTTAGTTAGGTTTAAGTAGTTCTAAGTTCTAGGGGACTGATGACCACAGCAGTTGAGTCCCATAGTGCTCAGAGCCATTTTTTTTTTCTGGGGTAACTCACCACTTAGAAAGCAAAAATTGATTGCACTAAAGCGAGCAGTAAGAATAGTATTTAGTGTTCATCCACAGACGCCAGGTAGGTACCTCTTCAAGGAGCTAGGCATTTTAACTGCGCCATCACAATACATACTTTTGCTGATGAAATTCATCATAAATAATCCTTTACAATTTGAGAAGAATTGTAATGTCCATACCTACAACACTAGAGGGAAATGACCTTTGCTGACCGTTGCTGAAGCTGTCAGTGTCTGAAAAAGGAGTTCAACATGCAGCAAGAAAAATACTTGATCATTAGCCCAATAACATAAAATCTCTGATAGGTAGCGAAGCAAGTTTCAAATCTAATTTAAAATCATTTCTGCTGGTCAACTCTTTCTATTCCAGTGACGAATTTGTACTTAAAAACTGGTAGCTGGTAAAAAAATTAAGTGTAGTTGCTTGAGTAGAACTAAAAATAGTAATGTGGTCAATAATATTAACACTAATCATGTATACCTGTCATGTAAACTGACTCGTTCCGCATCATTTCGATAAAAGAATCGTTCAAATTATCTATGGAACATGTAACTATCTTACTAACTATGGTTCCCACAGGGTGGTCTAGACGTTGCTGCTCAAATCTACCCCACTCTTCGGCGGCGGCCCTCCTGAAGTCACCCAGTATGTGAGGACGGCTCGTCCAGAGCATACTCAGCTCTGCACATGTCAGCAGACAGCACAGGCCATTCCATTCGACTCCTGCCTTCTGGAGAAACGTGTTCAGGAAGCTGGCGCAGAGCGCATTACCATCTTCAATGCAAACAAATCGCCGAAATTTAATCTGTAAGACTCGATAGCAGTATGAGGAATCCTGTCCCAGTATGCATAGCCTCCTTTTTACCCTCGTCAGCGATCGGTAGTGTCTAATTTTCGTACATGGCAAGAAAGGAAAAGTTTAGCGTTCTGGCCCCAGACATGCCAATCAGGTCCGTGTCATCCTCGGCCAATGGCGCCGCTGGATACAATACACTGGAACCGATACTCCTCCTTCGCTCACAACAATGCCGGAGAAGTTACACTGTTGTTGATAACAGACGGCTAGAGACCAAACTGGCTGTATCCAGAAGGTTGCGTACTGTTTTTGTCTCTTAAAAGACAGTGCACAGTTCTGCTGCATTCTCCTCGTGGATTTGTAACTAGCTCGTCCGGAAATTACCTGCTTAAGATGCTCCCTTCGTGATGTTTTCGTGCTGATAGGGTTCGCGAGTGTGACGTTGACTATAAGCAAGAATAGAGGGACGGGGTAAAAAAATAATATATAATGGAAACTGATTAATAATTGCTGCTTGAATAATCAAAACATTATAAAGAAATTGGAAGGTACACATATCCTGAGTGAACTATTACCGGCACTAATATCAACAACCTTTAAAGTCAATATAATTTTTTAAATTATCACTCATCATTTAAAATTACGTACTTCTTTTTCCTGCTACCGCTATTGTGCATAGAGCTTGGTATGACAATACTGGTTCCGAATCGCCCTTCCTCTACTCACGCAAATTACTCTTGTCTGCTTCGATCCTCTCGATGCAGGATTCTCGGCGTTGGCAAAATGATGAACAGATGCTGTTATTAATAAACTTCGTCTCGCTAATAACTTTTAAAACGCTTCTTTAATGTACATTAAGAATACACATTTTTGAACAATATTAATGCGGCGGAAATCGCCAATACGTCCGCTGCTACCACTTATAGAGACAAACAGATGAAGATACAGAAATTAATCAGTTAAAGAGCGTATTTCTACTTTTGTTGGTATCCCAAGATTATCGCTGGTACAAAAAACTGCTTATATATATAAAGAAAAGAACAAGAGAAATAATAATAATAATAACATGATACATTACAATTGTCCCTCCGCATGCCATCAGTGCACAGCGTCTGGGCTTATTTCCTTTTTTGAGTGTTGATAACCCTTACCGGCATGAGCATAGCCTTTATTTTTCGGCCATTTGAGTTATCCTATATGGTTATCAATTTATATGGGCGGATACATATATACAAAAGTTTTCTTTCATAATAAAATGCTTGCTGTAACCGCATAGTCCCATTATTGTCAGTCAGTATCTGTCGAGAGTTTATCTTTCCGAAGCATGCGTGCACAGCTTGATGTCCGTTACCAACCTAGCTCGCTTTCACGTGTTCAATATAAAGTCAGAGTGACCGTGTCCTGCATTCACAGCAGCCTTCACTGCACAGATTCGTGAAGCTCGTGTTCTTTGTGAAATCTTCGATACTGTGACAACTGGTTCCCATATTCAGCGGCCCGAGGTATTTATTTCACCTCGTCGCTCTCACTTATTCAGTGGTGACACCAGCCGCACATCCGACACCCGTCGACAAGGTAAATTTCTTGCCACTTTTACGAAGTTGCCGAGCACAGAAAATTCATGTTTTTACATCATTGTCGAGCACAGAAAATTCATGTTACACGAAGTATTGTCATCTTTAGTTTATCACGTGCACACTCATGTCTCTCATATGCACACTTAACACTATGCAGGCAGGTTTCGTATGTTTTTGCACTTTTTTTTTGAACGTCATTCATACCGTTGTATTACACAAAGTTTCTGCAGTGTTTCTTTCACATTTTGTACACATACGAAAAAAATACAAATACAACTACAAAAATAAGTTTATCCTATTAATTTGCTGACACGCCGTTATGGTTGCTTATATACATTATAGTCTGATTGTCATTTTGTTTTAGTACATTTTGTTAAATTATAATTTCGTTAAATTGTTCAATTCCAATTATATGAGTGCACTTTTTACTCTCGTTTGGTTTAACATTCTTTTCATAACATTCAACAATAATAGAGTCTGATTTCCTTTATGGCATAAACTGACATACATTACATTCCAATTCACAGTGACTTCTTGAAGGAGCATATTTATTAATTTCAAATAATTAAAGAAGTAAACAATAATCGCAACAATATATTCTAGGCGCTGCTCAAATAACTACGAGTGGCCTCGCCACTCTAGCATTCTCCAGGAAGGATCTACACACTACAGGGCTGAGGAAATTTCACGGAAAGTCATTCATGTGCTCAGTTGCGTCTTGGTGCTAAACTTAACTGTGATCCCAAGAACAAAATAATTTGTTGCTTATAAACACAATGCAAATCTGACGATAACAATCTATTGAATACTTATTCAGCGTTTAAAGTGCAGCTCAATCTTTACTTTTTATTTTCATTGTATAAAGGATAACCATTTCATATGCTAAGGTATAAAGAGTTATATATGATCAACCCTATGTGTTATGTACAATGAGCGTAAAACAGTTTTTATATAAGTAACAAACGTGCAAAAAAAAGTTCAATGTAAGCCAGGTGTTTGACGCTTTCATGGGTAGTCGACGCTCACAATAGTTCGATTTCGACCCCCTTGATTATTTGATAGTGCTCAACCTTAGTTCATCGCGATATGTGACGTACAGCAACTTTTTTTTCTACACATACTTTCACACTATCACATTCCTATGTATCACAAACTTATAACTATATTTGTCTTGCGGTGCGGTCTCTCTTATTTTTATATGTCACCTAACACTCTACAAGCATTGATCTTTCTTCACTTTAGAATGTGTCGATGCATCGCTCCCTGGAAGAAAAAACTTCATACTAACTTAAAACTATATCTTCAGAGAGATAAGTGTATAGCGGCCTGATGGTTACTAATACCTGTGTAAAGTATCGTCGCCTCTAAACGCATAAAAGTACAATTCTCCCTTGTTACATTCACTCGCTTTATCATTTACGCATTTGACATAAGAAAAAAAATTTCCTTATCAACTAACAACATAAATTCTGGAATGTGATTTTCCAGCATCCTAAATTTAATATTATTATACATATATACATTTTAGAAGGTATACAGCCCTTCAACAATATCAGAAATTGAATCAACCTTGATGCAAAACACCTTGTTATTTGTTTACTTGTTTATTGTTCCAAACTAATTTCGGCGACATACATCACCATCATCAGCGTTTTTTTAAGTCTTAATTATTGTATGTTATGGCATGTTTTTACGAATTATTCTGGCTGTTTGCGACATTTTGTCTGTGCTTTTTTCTATTGCCATTTTTTCTCAGCGTACATCATGTCATCTGCAAATTCGTTGGACGGCATGTAGCTGATTCTGTACACAGAAAAACAAAACTTTTGTACTTTATTTATGATAAAGAAACATTACGCTGAGAAAAAACGGCAACAGAAAAAAGCACAGAAAATATGCCGTAAACAGCGAGTATAATTCATAAAAACGTGCCATAACATACAAAAAATAAGATTTAAAAAAACCCACTGATGATGGCGATATTTGTCGCCGAAACTAGTTTGCAAAAATAAAAAAGTAAACAAATAGCAATGTGTTTTGCATCAAGGCAGTCTCAATTTCTGATACTGTTGTTTTTCTATGCAAACACGGATCAAATGGAAGAGTTCTAAGGTAAAGTTATTGTTACACATCCCTTCTTCAATATATAAACGTTCTCAAGTTTTTGTGTAGGTAAAGGCACTTGTCTTTACCTGTGTTCATGCGTACCGATCTGTATGCTCCCGGGTAGGGGCTTTTAGTAATTATGTATGGTCCACTGTATTGTAGTTGCCACTTACGGTTCAGTTTTCCAATTTTTGTGGATTTGGGATGTATTCTAAGTAACACCTTTTGTCCTATATAAATTTGTGATGTACGTTTCAGCTTTCTGACGTAAATTCCCTTCCTGTATTTAGCTCAGGTTTCAAGGTTGATTACTGCTTGTCGTATTTCATCATCCGGTGAATTCGGCGTCGATATCTTGGGGAAAGGTTTCTTCCACTCTTCTGCCTGTTCACAATTGCTCATTTGGTGTAAATCCATTTGTGTATGGGGAAGGCTGTTAACAACTTGTTGGAAAGGAGTGACATATTCAGTCTACTTGGTATGTTCACGAGGTATACAGGTCCTCACAAACCAGTTGAATTCCTTAAACACCCTTTCTATGGTGGATGCTTTGGGATGAAATTTGGATACTAAAATGTGTTTGATTCGGTTGGAATCTACAAACTCTTTCCATATACATCCAACAAAATGTGAGGCATTATCTGTTAATATTACTTCTGGTTTTCCTACTCTTGCAAAATAATCCTCTTTAATTCGTCTTATAATTGAACTATCTGTAACGTTCTGTACAGCATACAGTTTTACGTATTTTGTGAAAATATCATACAGGATTACTATATATTTTACTCCCCCCTTGCCTCTGGGATAGGATCCAGACACATGATACCTTTTCTAGAGGTTTCTTAGCCACAGTGGGATGTAGTTCTATCTGTTTGGAGACGTTAGAATTATTTGCTTTCTGGCAAACAGTACATTTTCTTACCACCCGTAGTACTCTTCGTTTAAGGTTGGGGAAATAATAATATTTACCTATTTTATCAGTGCATTTTTCAGTGCCATAATGGCCCCAAGTATTGTGCGTATATAAGATAAAATCATCCACATATTCCTCTGGCAAACACAAGCGAAATTGTTCTCGTTCGGGAGGGTTCCTATGGAACAGAACAGCTTAGCGAATAGTGAAAAACCTTCTTAACTCTTCATCACCATTATGTGTAAGTTTTGCTATTTCCTTACTCCAGTGTGTGTCTTCCCGCTGTAATTGCTCCATGTGTTTACACATGTGGACATAGTATTGTCGGAGTGTTTTGTTTTCCATCAACATGGCTCTTATTTCACCTTCCTGCTCTAGAAAATCGTTGAATTCCTGTAAGCCTTGTAGTAGTCGAGAAAGAGCATCAGCTATTATGTTTTGATTTCCTTTTGTGTTCACTATTTCAAAGTCGAATTCTTTAAGATACATACACCACCTGGCTATCCGTTGGTGTAGCAATTTACAAGTTAACAAAAGCGGTAGAGACTGATGGTCACAGTTTACTTTTGTGTGTTTACCCCAAAGGAAATATTCAAACTTTTTAAAGGAACAAACTGCAGACAAACCATCCAACACCGTTACTGAATATGAACGTTCAGCTTCGAAAAAGATGCGACGGGGAAAGCTAATTACTTTAGGGATGATATTTCCCTCTTCTTCTACCATTTGATAAAGGCATGCACCCAGACCGTGAGAAGACACGTCGGTGCATAAGCAAGAATCTTTCTTCATGTCTGGTTGAGATAAAATATTAGCAGTTAATAAGGCTTGCAGCTTTACTGTATGATTAAATGATGATGGCGTCCTCTTGGGTAAAATATTCCGGAAGTAAAATAGTCCCCCATTCGGATCTCCGGGCGGGGACTACTCAAGAGGACGTTGTTATCAGGAGAAAGAAAACTGGCGTTCTACGGATCGGAGCGTGGAATGTCAGATCCCTTAATCGGGCAGGTAGGTTAGAAAATTTAAAAAGGGAAATGGATAGGTTAAACTTAGATATAGTGGGAATTAGTGAAGTTTGGTGGCAGCAGCAACAAGACTTCTGGTCAGGTGAATACAGGGTTATAAATACAAAATCAAATAGGGGTAATGCAGGAGTAGGTTTAATAATGAATAAAAAAATAGGAGTGCGGGTAAGCTACTACAAACAGCATAGTGAACGCATTGTTGTGGCCAAGATAGACACGAAGCCCACGCCTACTACAGTAGTACAAGTTTATATGCCAACTAGCTCTGCAGATGACGAACAAATTGATGAAATGTATGATGAGATAAAAGAAATTATTCAGGTAGTGAAGGGAGACGAAAATTTTATAGTCATGGGTGACTGGAATTCGAGAGTAGGAAAAGGAAGAGAAGGAAACATAGTAGGTGAATATGGATTGGGGGTAATAAATGAAAGAGGAAGCCGTCTGGTAGAATTTTGCACACAGCATAACTTAATCATAGCTAACACTTGGTTCAAGAATCATAAAAGAAGGTTGTATACATCCAAGAAGCCTGGAGATACTGACAGGTTTAAGATAGATTATATAATGGTAAGACAGAGATTTAGGAACCAGGTTTTAACTTGTAAGACATTTCCAGGGGCAGATGTGGACTCTGACCACAATCTATTGGTTATGAACTGTAGATTAAAACTGAAGAAACTGCAAAAAGGTGGGAATTTAAGGAGATGGGACCTGGATAAACTGAAAGAACCAGAGGTTGTAGAGAGTTTCAGGGAGAGCATAAGGGAACAATTGACAGGAATGGGGGAAAGAAATACAGTAGAAGAAGAATGGGTAGCTTTGAGGGATGAAATAGTGAAGGAAGCAGAGGATCAAATAGGTAAAAAGACGAGGGCTAGTAGAAACCCTTGGGTAACAGAAGAAATATTGAATTTAATTGATGAAAGGAGAATATATAAAAATACAGTGAATGAAGCACGCTAAAAGGAATACAAACGTCTCAAAAATGATATCGACAGGAAGTGCAAAATGGCTAAGCAGGGATGGCTAGAGGACAAATGTAAGGATGTAGAGGCTTATCTCACTAGGGGTAAGATAGATACTGCCTACAGGAAAATTAAAGAGACCTTTGGAGAAAGGAGAACCACTTGCATGAATATCAAGAGCTCTGATGGAAACCCAGTTCTAAGCAAAGAAGGGAAAGCAGAAAGGTGGAAGGAGTATATAGAGGGCCTCTACAAGGGCGATGTACTTGAGGGCAATATTATGGAAATGGAAGAGGATGTAGATGAAGATGAAATGGGAGATATGATATTGCGTGAAGAGTTTGACAGAGCACTGAAAGACCTGAGTCGAAACAAGGCCCCCGGAGTAGACAACATTCCATTAGAACTACTGACAACCTTGGGAGAGCCAGTCCTGACAAAACTCTACCATCTGGTGAGCAAGATGTATGAGACAGGCGAAATACCCTCAGACTTCAAGAAGAATATAATAATCCCAGTCCCAAAGAAAGCAGGTGTTGATAGATGTGAAAATTATCGAACTATTAGTTTAATAAGTCACAGCTGCAAAATAATAACACGAATTCTTTACAGACGAATGGAAAAACTTATAGAAGCGGACCTCGGGGAAGATCAGTTTGGATTCCGTAGAAATGTTGGAACACGTAAGGCAATATTAACCTTACGACTTATCTTAGAAGAAAGATTAAGAAAAGGCAAACCTACGTTTCTAGCATTTGTAGACATAGAGAAAGCTTTTGACAATGTTAACTGGAATACTCTCTTTCAAATTCTGAAGGTGGCAGGGGTAAAAAATAGGGAGCGAAAGGCTATTTACAATTTGTACAGAAACCAGATGGCGGTTATAAGAGTCGAGGGGCATGAAACGGAAGCAGTGGTTGGGAAAGGAGTGAGACAGGGTTGTAGCCTCTCCCCGATGTTATTCAATCTGTATATTGAGCAAGCAATAAAGGAAACAAAAGAAAAGTTCGGAGTAGGTATTAAAATCCATGGAGAAGAAATAAAAACTTTGAGGTTCGCCACATACATTGTAATTCTGTCAGAGACAGCAGAGGACTTGGAAGAGCAGTTGAACGGAATGGACAGTGTCTTGAAAGGAGGATATAAGATGAACATCAACAAAAGCAAAACGAGGATAATGGAATGTAGTCGAATTAAGTCGGGTGATGCTGAGGGCATTAGATTAGTAAATGAGACACTTAAAGTAGTAAAGGAGTTTTGCTATTTGGGGAGCAAAATAACTGACGATGGTCGAAGTAGAGAGGATATAAAATGTAGACTGGCAATGGCAAGGAAATCGTTTCTGAAGAAGAGAAATTTGTTAACATCGAGTATAGATTTAAGTGTCAGGAAGTCGTTTCTGAAAATTTGTATAGAGTGTAGCCATGTATGGAAGTGAAACGTGGACGATAAATAGCTTAGACCAGAAGAGAATAGAAGCTTTCGAAATGTGGTGCTACAGAAGAATGCTGAAGATTAGGTGGGTTGATCACATAACTAGTGAGGAGCTATTGAATAGAAATGTGGAGAAGAGGAGCTTGTGGCACAACGTGACTAGAAGAAGGGATCGGTTGGTAGGACATGTTCTGAGACATCAAGGGATCACCAGTTTAGTATTGGAGGGCAGCGTGGAGGGTAAAAATCGTAGAGGGAGACCAAGAGATGAATACACTAAGCAGATTCATAAGGATGTAGGCTGCAGTAGGTACTGGGAGATGAAGAAGCTTTCACAGGATAGAGTAGCATGGAGAGCTGCATCAAACCAGTCTCAGGACTGAAGACCACAACAACAACAACAAGGCTTGCTTGATGTTTTCGAAATCAGTTTGACATTGGTTGTCCCATAACCAAGGTCTTTTTTACTGGAGAAGATTTAGCAAAGCATCACTGTTCATAAGTTGGTTAGGGTAAAATAACACTAGGCCTTAGTATGCCTTTAATTGTCTCTTGTTTTGAGGAACAGCGCAGTTCCTAATGGCATTAAGTTTTTTAGGATCTGGCAGTATGCATTCCAAAGAGATTATGTGTTCTTAAAAATTTTGCCTTTTCTTGTCCGAAATAAGATTTCTTGAGATTTGCTGTTAATCCATATTCGGAAAAGTGGCTCAATACTTGTTCAATTAATCTTAAATGTTCTACCCAAGTGGATGTAGCGACTGAAAGGTCGACCATGTGTACTGTTACCTGACTCAAAAGTTCGGGCCCTACAACTCTCTTAAGTGCAGAGATAAATACACCTGAACCTACGTTCAATCCAAATGGTAATACTTGAAATTCGAAGCTCCTGTCCAACATACAAAGGCGGTGTACTTCCAAATTTCTTCATGCAGTTTTATTTACCAATATGAAGACCAGAAGTCGATTTTAGTAACAAATTTGGCATCGCAGAATTTCATAAGCTTTTCCTCTAAATTGCCTGGACGTGTTTGGACTGGTACAATAATCTTATTATGTTACGTGCATTGAGGACCAAGTGCACCTTGCCGTCTGGCTTATTCACGGCCAAAATAGGACTACAGTAAGGGGAAAATAATGGTTGTATTATGCCCCATTCAAGCATCCTGTTAATCCCTTTTCTTACTGCTTACCTCTTTGTCCATGTTATAGGGTGTAGCGGCAATACCATTTGGGACAGGAAAACTCAGTTTTGGTGCAATATTTTGGAGTGCACAAGTTACAGCCAGGCACAGGCCTGTTGACAGTAAGTTACACTACCAGCAGTTGCAAAGTAGAATGGAGGCCACAGGGCCGTAGACACACTGAAAAGAGTAAGCGTAGCAGTTTGTATGGCACAAGTTACTGGCAGAAGGGACGCAGTGGCCTACCTAGGTGTCATGAGTACATGACGTGGAGTGGCACGTGTAGCAAAACAGAGGCACACAGCTGCTTATAAATAGGTGCCAGTTTTCTAACAAGGCATTCAAGTGTGATAGCTCTCCTGGACAGTGGGGCATGTCACACCACTGGCTACATGCAGCAGCTGATGGGGCGCCAGCGTTCCAGTCCATGGCAGGTCGCTGGTTCGACCCTCTGAGGCCAACACGAGGCATTCAAGTGTGGCAGCACTCCTGGATGGCGGGGCATGTCACACCACCGGCTACACACAGCAGCAGATAAGGAGCCAGCTTTCCAGTCCCTGACAGGTCACTGGTTCCACCCTCTGAGGCCGACGTGGGGTCCGTGGCCAGCCAGCGACGGACCACTCCCTGGCTCGCTACTGCAGACAGTCGTCTTGGCTCCCAACATCCTAAGGCGAGGGCCGCAGATTCAGATGCGAATCGTGGGTGCTCGTTGTCGCCTCTTTCTTAGCCATGCCAGCAAGGAAGCGCGTCATGGGTTGCCTTGCAGCAGGTGTTGCTGAGGCGGCAGGGGTGAAGACCACTAAGTCGACTGTCGGCGCATTCTGACAACGCCGAAACTCCGTGGCCGCACAACGCCGACACACAGCTGTGCATTGCATGAGTCGCTGAGGCAGCCATTCCGCGCCAAGCCGTTTCACAGACAGTGAAGTGGTTTCCTCAGCATTGCGGGACCCGGTGACACTGACCGAGGGGAAAGCAGCACTGTTGTTGGAAACAATAAATCACTTTGAAAGCTCGGACGAGTCTTAATACGGTGCCTTCTACCTTTTCCCGCTACATTCGGTGGCAGAAGTTGCTACTACAACGGTATGAGGTAGAACAAAAATTTTCGTTGAGGGTTCACTTCCATCTTGTACAAGAAATCCTTAATAATACCTGTTTTTTAAATACATGTACATAAGCAAATATCAGTTTCGTAATTTCCGCTTGCTGTTCTTGAGCCAAGCACTTTGATTCACTTACCTTTGTGCTTATTGTGTCGATGTTTACTTTTTCTGCTGCCGACTGTCCATTTTGTATGTGTCGACAAGCATAACTATGGGATTTACCAATTGAACTTCAAAGTCGTGAGTAACTTCAGTTTTACATTTATTAGTACTTCCCCTGATTAGTTCTATTACAAATAATTGGTTATTTACAGTGAAATGACATTGGCCTTTTCCTATATCAATTTGTACTTGGTATGTCCTAAATGTATGCATACCGATTAAACAATCAACTATTAATTTCTCTACTATAAAAAATTGCATCGTACAGAAAACTGTCCTAATTGGACGGGAATTAAGGCTTGTATCATGACTGCTTTCGATTTCTGACCAGTGGCACTTTGTACCTAGCGATTTTGCACTGGCGGTGTTGGTATACGCCCATGTTTCTTCAGTTCTTGAAAGAATTCCTGTGACATCAAATTAGTCCGAGCACGTGGGTCAAGCACAATGGGTACATCAAGGTCAAATATTTTAGCTTTAATAGTAGCTTGTACCTTGTCCTCTGTCAACTTTTTCTGCGCACCCTCATTACCTTGATAAAGATCATCTCTCATATCACTACCATAATCGTATCTGAAAAGCAAGTGTCGATAGAGCTCGTGCCCTCACTCTCCTCCAAGGTCACAGAACGGGGGCCTACCGTGACCAGATCAAGTTTTCCGGCGTCGCGGTGACATCGGTCTCTTGAGTTAGGCGTAACTTCCACTATATGGACTGTGGGGGTCTGATTACGCCAATTAGTGAGGCTCTCTATTGAAATTTTCCTTGCCTCCGCGCGTTATTTGGCATATGTGTGTTACTTTGCGGGTCAAATTCCGCTGTCTGTGGATTATTCGGTTGCCTGGTATTGTTTTGTGTTTGCCAAGCGATCGGCTGATTACTGCCGGTAGCTTGTGTCTGTGTATATTGTACAGACTGGCCATACGCTACTCGCCCATTGTAGTTCTTTTTGCTAAATTTTTGCCCATTTCTTTTATATCCGCCTTTGAATTTACGGCTTTCTCCATTGCCGATATGATTACCGTTACTATTAACATAGGTCTGTGTGGGGTAAGGTTGCCATTCGTGTTGTACTACGAATCCGTTGTTTACTTGTTGGTCCGTAAATCTCTGTGACGGTATCGGCATATTAACAGGCTTGGATTGTACTGGACTCTCTTCGTATATCAACTCTACTGAGTACAGTACAGATAGAAAGTATTCGGTGTCGTGTTCCAGGATGGTAATGAGTTTTTCCCTAATGAGGGCAGGAAGACGGCTCTTAAATTTTCAGCACGTCTACTTGAGATACCGGGTTCGTCCAGTATCTGGTTTTATTCAAATATTTTTCTAAATATCCACTTAAGCTTCCATACTTGCTATTGAGTGGAGCTTGGTTGAATACTTCACATCTGAGCCTGTCTTGTACGGCCTCAGACCAATAGTTGTTCAGAAAGGCTCTCTCAAACTGTTCATAGTAGTGGCAACGTTCCGTCATGTCCGTAGCCCACAGGAGAATGTCACTCTTTGTGTATCCAACAACAAATCAAATTTTCTGGGCTTCGGTCCAGGTACGAGGTAAAACATTTCGAAATGCTCTAATAAAGACTACAGAGTGTGTTCTTTCCCCTTCAGAGGTGAATATTGGGAATTGTCGATGCCTAAGTAAACCCTCATCTGCAAATAATGTTGACAAACACGCCGCGCTTTCAGTGACAGGCGTGTTTATGTTCGCTTGTGGCGTAGCTCATGGCAATTGCGCTTGCTCGACAGTTACAGCTGCGGGCAAGTGTAGATGCGTTCTGCAACCTTCGCTATTTTCCTTCGATGGGCTAGCTCCGTATTGTGGCTATCCAGTAAAAATACCTAACTTTTCTAAAAACATGGGTTTGTTTTCTGCCAAATGTTGGTTTGGAATGTCGGTAATTTTAGCAATACTCCCTCGTAACCTTTCCTCTGCTTCCTTTAAACCCGAATCTATTTCAGCTAGGAGTTGACTTTCTTTTTCTTTTAGAGCCTCTTCTACAGTATCTACATAAATTCTGCACTCTGACACTACCTTTTCAGCAAGGGTGCTGTCCTTATCCAGCATCCCGGCTTCAGCTTTTTCATTTATTTGCTTTACATCTGCACATAACTTATCTTTCTGTTTTTTGGCAAATTCTGGCTCTAAACTTAACTGGTCTAGTCTTAGGCTCAACTTTTGTACTCCTGTAGGTAAATTTTTGCACACGTCTTGCAGCTCGCTGACTGCCTCCGTCACAATTTTTACTGACGCATCCACTTTGGATTGCGTCTCCTGAATTTGAGAATATGCCTCACTGAGATTTTGTAACTCACTTGCAAGTTGTGCCTGTTTACTGTCTACTGATATACCCTTTTCGTTAACATATTTATATTGCGGGACATGTCGGTAATTATTTCTTGTTTTAGTTGTTTACCTAGCTCTGTCCCAACTTCCCGGATTCAGTGCGTATAGTTTTGGTCACCTCTCTGAACTGTTGACTAATACAACCCTTGAAATCGTTAAATGCCTGATTTTTCTGTGTAAACTGTTGTCCCGTATTTTCCTGATGTCTTGTGAATTGCTGTGTTACACCTGTAAGCTGTTGTGTTACACTTTACTAAAATTCCTGTTGTTCTGCAGACTGTTGTGTTATTAGTTGCATGAGTTCTGTCAATTTGTGGGTGTCACTAATATTTACATTGTTTTTTCGAACTCTTTCCTGCTCTTGAGTTCGCAACGTCGTGACCAAATAGTCAGAAAGTTTCGCTGTCGCACGCTTCAATTTCACTATTTGGATGAATGTTTCCCGGAGACAGCTGAGAAATCGTCTGATCAGCGTCATAGAACTGACATCATGATTAGTTATATCACCAGTGTCATCATTTTTTAGTAGTGGGACGCCAGCCTCGTTTTTGGTAGCGATCGGCCAGTTGAAGAGTTGGCGCGTTACTTTCTACTGTTGCCAAGCTCGGATTTCGTACATCGTGGCATATAGCATTTTGAAATGAGTTTTGAACAATGGTCATTTCCTCTGACTCCTTTGCGAACAGTGTGTAACTATCACGAAAAAAAATTTCAAGAATGAAATTTTGTTTGCATTGGTACTTTTCAATTAAAGCAGATTAATGTGCGTAATCATTAATGAACCTGACGACGCTCTGAGACAGTCTTATAAAATTCGTACGACTTGTCTTGCATTTGAATAATGATTATACAAATCTTACAATGGAATAGCACTTTCCGCGAAGGTTATTAATTGAGAGGAAAAGAGATTACCTACTGCGAGAGAGGGCACCATGCGCGGCCATATAAGCACACGGCGTAGCAGCTTCCTACCTTTACCGCTGAAATCAGCATTCTCGACGAGTCTCGTTTGTAGACAGAATTTAATTTTAATTTGCTACCTCAAGTTTTTATTGGCCCCAATCCCACTGACTTGTAACAAACGCAACAAAAGTCTCATTAATTTATTGTAACAATAAAATAGGTCATTTATCTGAAAAAAAATTTATGTCAACAATTGAAAGTTCTGTTATATTCCACTCGGTGCCGTCCTTTAAACGGTCGACATTGGATAGTAGCTGAAAAAAAAGGGGGGGGGCTAAAAATATAAAATATAATGGAAACTAATTAATAATTGCTGCTTGAATGATCAAAAAATTATAAAGAATAATTACAAAAATTGGAAGATACACATATCCTGAGTGGACTTTAACTGGCGCTAATATCAATATACCTTTAAAGTCAATACATTTTTTAGATTATCATTCATCATTTAAAATTACGTACTTCTTTATCCTGCTACAGCTATTGTGCACAGAGCTTGGTATGGCAATACTGGTTCCGGATCGCCCCCCCCCCCCACCCCCCACCCCTCACCCACCACCCTATGCTCACGCAAATCTTGTCTGCTTAGATCCTCTTGCTGCAGGATTCTCGGCGCAGGCGAAATGATGAACAGATGCGGTTATTAGTAAACTTCGCCTCCCTAATAACTTTTATAACACTTCTTTAATGTACGGTCAGAAAACACATTTTTGAACAATATTAATGCCCACTTACAGAGACAAACAGGTGCAGATATAGAAATTAATCAATTGAACAGCGTATCTCTACTTGTTTTGTTTGTGTCCCAAGACTGTCCCTTGTACAAAATAACTTTTAGAAAAGTGCGAGAGAAAAAATAATAATGCACTACTGGCCATTAAAATTGCTACACCACAAAATTGACGTGCTACAGACGCGAAATTTAACCGACATGAAGAAGATGCTGTGATATGCAAATGATTAGCTTTTCCGAGCATTCACACAAGGTTGGCGCCGCTGGCGACACCTACAACGTGCTGACATGAGGAAACTTTCCAACCGATTTCTCATACACAAACAGCAGTTGACCGGCGTTGCATGGTGAAACGTTGTTGTGATGCCTCATGTAATGAGGAGAAATGCGCACCATCACGTTTCCGACTTTGGTAAAGGACGGATTGTAGCCTATTGCGATTGCGGTTTATCGTATCGCGACATTGCTGGTCGCGTTGGTCGAGATCCAATGACTGTTAGTAGAATATGGAATCGGTGGGTTCAGGAGGGTAATACGGAACGCCGTGCTGGATCCCAACGGCCTCGTATCACTAGCAGTCGAGATGACAGGAATCTTATCCGCACGGCTGTAACGGATCGTGCATCCACGTCTCGATCCCTCAGTCAACAAATGGGGACGTTATGCAAGACAACAACCATCTGCACGAACAGTTCGACGACATCTGCAGCAGCATAGACTATCAGCTCGGAGACCTTGGCTGCGGTTACCCTTGACGCTGCATCACAGACAGGAGCGCCTGCGATGGTGTACTGAACGACGAACCTGGGTGCACGAATGGCAAAACGTCATTTTTTCGGATGAATCCAGGTTCTATTTACAGCATCATGATGGTCGCATCCGTGTTTAGCGACACCGCGGTGACCGCACATTGGAAGCGTGTATTCGTCATCGCCATACTGGCGTATCACCCAGCGTGATGGTATGGGGTGCCATTGGTTACACGTCTCGGTCACCTCTTGTTCGCAATGACGGCACTTTGAACAGTGGACGTTACATTTCAGATGTGTTACGACCCGTGGCTCTGCCCTTCATTCGATCCCTGCGAAACCCTACATTTCAGCAGGATAATGCACGACCGCGTGTTGCTGGTCCTGTGCGGGCCTTTCTGGATACAGAAAGTGTTCGACTGCTGCCCTGGCCAGCACATTCTCCAGATCTATCATCAATTGAAAACATCTAGTCAATGGTGGCCGAGCAACTGGCTCGTCACAATACGCCAGTCACTATTCTTGATGACCTGTGGTATCGTGTTGAAGCTGCATGGGCAGGTCTACCTGTACACGCCATCCGAGCTGTGTCTGACTCAATGCCTAGGCGTATCAAGGCCTTTATTACGGCCAGAGGTGGTTGTTCTGGGTACCGATTTCTCAGGGTGTATGCACCCAAATTGCGTGAAAATGTAATCACATGTCAGTTCTAGTAAATATATTTCTCCAATGAATACCCGTTTTTCATCTGCATATCTTCTTGGTGTAGCAATTTTAATGGCCAGTAGTGTATGATTCATTACAACATATAGCTTTGCAGTGACTTTTGCAGGCGTCGTCCCCTTATTTTTCGTCATAATCCTCTTCAATGATCGCCTGCCACGATCACCTAACTCCCACTTTCGCCCGTGTCGTTTCCTAGTGGGTGATGTTTTTACGCTTTCCTCACAGGAAGCAGCCTCCATACGAGCACCAGCAATTTGCCGACTTTCCCATTAACTTAGCTCCGAGATAAGGCACTCACAACTACTCAGAACTCTGTTCCGACCACGAATGTCACTTCCAGTGTATTGAGGACATTACACAGGTGGCGATTTCGGTCAAATACAAGAGCGCCCTTGCCAGTATGGGTAGCATATACATTCATGTTCGAGCGTGCATTTCTTCTGAAGTTTTCATATTTTTTCCAACCCTTGTATTTGTGGCACCGTGCGCTTCCATCAACCTAAATTCACCATAGCACAGTATTTGAAACTTCCTGAAAGATTAAAACCGTGTGCAGGCCCAGGGTGACAGCAACTGGCAGAAGAGAAATGAGTCATACCTGAACTGTTCAGTCGGCAAGAGTATTCCCAGTGAAATCCAAGCTTCCTTCTTCGAGTCTCGGTCCGGCACATAGTTTTAATCTGCTACGAAGATTCAAATCGGTGCAAATTCCGATGCAGGCTGAAAGATTAATTCTGATGGTAATATTAATAATGTTGTTATTCTGATAAGTCTTCTGAGCTGAATGTGTAGTGAACCTACACCGGCGCCGTACTGAGAAAAACGAATAAGGAAGGAAGATGGGGTTTCATGTCCCGTTAACATCGAAGTCATTAGAGACGGAGTGCAAGCTGGGATTGTTTCAAGGATGGAGAAGGAAACCTGCAGTGCCCTTCCACAGGAACCGTCCCGACATTTGCCTGGAGTGATTTAGGGAAATCACGGAAAACCTAAGTGTGGATGGTCGGACGCGGATTAGAAGCGTCGTCCTCCCGAATGCGAGTCCGCTCGGTGGCCTATATATCGACAACAGTGCTGGGGCGAGTTTTCTCGCATATATGATCCTCAACGACTTCCCATACTGTGAATCATGGAATCCATCTCCGCTTGCTGTAACAACTCCCATTGTTCGACCAACTTCGTCTGGAGGTCAAAACCGATCGGTTATGGAAGTGTCAGGGCTGCAGTCCTTTGCTGCGGAGCATCGCACTGCAGGTCACTTGTCAGAGCTAATCGTCCATCAGAACAGCCCTGCGTGGTCGCACATTATCATCCATCAGATGGAATGTGTATAACAGAAAAGACGCACATGCTGTAGCAAGATGTTATTCATACAGGCCGAACTGCCACAGCACTCCTTGTAAATACTTGAAGTGGAGTACACACGCCTAATGAGGCCTCCCTAGGCCAGATTTTCGACACCACCAGACCACTTTCTTGACACTACTCGCATACTGGCAGGCTTGCAACATGTACGTTCTCATCGGACGGCCAGGTGGCAAGAATCAATTCCCTGGCTAAAGCGTTCACGCATAATATACTATCACACTGTTCCTGATTCCATTTTCGGTCAGCAAGGCCCGTATTTCCTGAGCTTTGCGATACCTATAATACGGAGCGACAGCTCGCCACCGAGTAATACATTCTAATGGGAAACGAGTGACATGGAATCTGTTGCGAAGTATATGTTCATGTCAGATGGTTTACTGTTTCGATTCTTCAGACACTTAGATCGGTGTAAAGATACTGGCTATGGGTTGTAGCAAGCGGCCGTCTTCTCCAAAGTTAACAAAAGACGCCAAGGGCGGCATTAATATCGCGGTCTCAAAAGCAGTTTCTGAGACCAGTCGACAATCTGCCAATGGTGATGCCAACAGACTCCCATATAATATAGAACAAGCAGAACTAATTAATGACACTAGTATTGTAATCAGTCCATGCATGCACGCAGGAAAAGAAGAAATGGTAAGCAATGTTCTTAAAAGTGACTGGTTTTCAGCGAATGACCTTACCCTCATTTTTAAAAAGACAACTTACTGAGTTCTGAACATCTTGTGGTACTATGTCAATGATAATTGTAACACACGAAGAGAAAATAAATTGAAATTTAGACTTTTTTTTTTTTTTTTGAAAGTTGGTTACTGATTCTGCTGTCGCGTGCATACACTAAATCTGAGTCTGAGATATTATTATCGCGAGTAATAGCCAGCGAACAATCGCAGTTGTTGAGAGTAGTCGGACGCAGCCTGGTGTGGTGAGAAGCTGCGTGTCAGTAGGGGTCGCAGCCTACCCTAACCGTGCTAGGGGCGCCAGAGGAGATTTTAGTATTAATCGAGGCTTTTTGGTAATTTGCCTTTTTACTGTGCGTAATTGTTGCTTTCTTGTGCGCTGGAGGGATTTTGTCAGATTTGTGTATGCATACATTGAAAGTAATACTCATATCATTATTGTGACCAGATACGTGATTATTGATTAAAGACATTGTGGAATAATTTAAGTTTTTGCTAATCAAATTGTCCAAGGAAAAGAAAGGTCTGAGTAAAGATTGATAGTGTGTGCATCGTCAACTTTCAGAATATAGTAAATTAAAAGTATTTATTGATTCCTTTCATTTTTTACACTTCTTAAGGCGTATTGACCAAACCCCTCCTGATCACTGAATATCTATAAAAAGAAAGGGGGGAGTAGGTGCATCAGTAGTTGTGACCATTCACTGCACTCTGTGTCTTAATCGTAAGGATTTATTCATTAGTAAAATTATCTTATTTTACGAAAAGGCCCCTGGTTAATATCAGTGATTTTCACTACTGCTAATAATGCAGCATGGATCGCAGTGTTTCTTTTGAATTATTTTAGCATGTTGTGCATCTTTTGAATTATTTTAGCATATTACTGGATGCAGAGTATTGGTGCAGCTGCAGTTGCAAGACAAGTTGTCTACTGTGTGCAGGAGCATTACAGTATAGTTGTTAGGAAATGTTGGAGAATATTTACGAAATCGCAGTCAGGTACAAGAGAATTGATTTTTCATGATTTATTCGAAGAGTAACTAATTACTAATTTTGATTTTTTTTTGTTTTGTTTCTGTATCAGAATACTGACATGTACTATAACAGGAAATTCCAGAAAATGTTTGAATACTGACATGTCGCAGTAAGGATTTTCATAAAATTCTTAGGTGTCCTTATTGACGGGAAATGAAACCGGAAAAACCACATTTTAAAACTACTTAGTTCCGCCACATTTGCGCTTAGAGTAATTGCAAATCTACAGGAGATACAAATCAGTAAATTGAAATATTTTGCATATTTTCATTCAATAATGTCATACGGAATTACGTTCCGGGGTGACTTATCTTAAAGAAAGATTCTTCACTGCTGAAAAACGTGCTGTAGGAGTAGTAAGAGGTACTCACGCATGATCAACTAATAGACATCTGCTTAAGGACTTGGGCATTCTGACTACTGCTTCACAGTACATTTTGATCTTGGGAAGCTTTTTAAAATAATGCACTACAGTTCAAAAGGAACAATGACGTACATATGAAGGGCTTATTTCAATAGTGGTACAAGTCCATTTCCTCCACTTTTCTGTCTATAATGATTCTGAAATTAATGGCCGAAAAAAACAAAAGGAAAGGCTCATCTCTAGCAAGAAGTCATATGCGATTTTTCAGCGCTCATTGAACTTTAGGACTCTGTATCTCAGAATGAACAAAAATGGACTTGTACCACGATTGAAATAAGCCCTTCATACCTACAGTACCAGAAGAAAAAATTTCATTCTTTACTCCACAATAAAGTTGTCTTTAGCACATAAGGGGGCACAACGCCGCAACAAAAACTTTTGATCACGTACCTAATGATATAACATGTCTGGCAGACAGCATAGTTTAGTTGGAAAACAAACTGAGAGAGTTTCTCGTTGACAACTCCTTCTATTCCATAGAAGAATTTCTACTGTAACGTGTAACAATTTATAAATGTTCAGCACGTAGTCATGCTTAAAAATAAATTTGTTATGTGAATGTAAAATAACTCATTCTACATCAGTGCGGTGTATAGTACGAAATAATCCATGAAACATGAAACTAAGTAACTAAATGATTCAAATGTGCTCGTTGTGATATCCTGTTCCCTAGAGCTCGTATGTACTGTGTACCAAATGCGCACAATATCTAGCAGACACAAATCTTCTGCCTACAGTGATTGTTTTAGGTACGTCATGCTGTCACCAACGGGCATGCCAAGTATGTTAAATGTTCTTGTATTGTCCCACCATAGTTCAGTACTTAGAGTGTTACCACGAAACACGCTTTTTGGTGCAATACATAGATTCCTTACGTTATGGACATGCGTGTGTTGCGATTTTTTTGTGTTATTGTAACACGTGCTTCATGAAGCCGTATTTATTGTTAAGGTATGAGCAGAATTTCGTCTGAAAATATCTGCGTCATCTAACTCTGACGAAAAGAAAAGAATATGAACATGGAAACAAAGAGAGATTTACCCTGTGCCATGCAATGTACGGTGAGGTACGGATTATTTACCTTAATATAGAAGACAGGATGCACCTCCTTTTTCTGTAATGCGCTGTGCTGGAAGTGTTGCCACGAAAAGGAATGTGAAAACTTTGTATCAATTCTGCTCAACATTTTCTATGGATAACAGACTGGCTGCTTCAGAAATGACTACAGCACAATGTATTGCACGTAGCATTTCTAACGCGTAGCGAGCACAGCGCTAATAATGCAGTAAGCGGAAACACTGGCGTCACGTAATCAGCAGGGGAGCTGGTTCTCAAGGCTCCAGAATAAACACTGCTTTCTAAGGTATATTTACTTTCGTTAATTATAAACGTGACTCGTAGTAGCCAGGAATGTAGGCTGAGAACCAACTATGAGTTGGATATGGATAGTGTGAGATACTCATTACATCTCACAGAAGGTTATGGGAAAATGCCTTGAGTAACACTAGAGCCAATAGTAAGCAGTGCGTTAAACATGTCCTGTGTGACCTCGCTATGGAGTCTCACGCAAAACATTTAAGAACGGCTACGTTTCTGTTCCAGGGAAATTATAAATCTTCAGATAGTTATTTTGTTTCGAGCGTTTTTACTATAATTAAAAACGAAAATTCTGTTTAATGTCGCTGTGTTTTCTGAATGATACCACCGAAAAACTATTCGTATACCTACGGTTAGGAATACAATAGCTTTTTTCTTACACATGGTGCGTCAAGGTGCTACGGCGTGACTTTTTTATCGTCATGTGGCTCTAATTCTGCGAGAGTTTTTCACGCGCTTCAGTAAACCCCTTACCTTCCGCCGCCTGATCTGACGACGTGTGAGGCTACTCAGCCAAGAAAAGCTGTGAAAACAATTACTGCACTGCATGTCTCCCTATACTGCCTCATATTTACTTTGAAACAGCTAAAAATACATTATAATGTTTTCGGGCTACTTTCTCGAATACTTTAAGTAAGTGCTTCAAAGGAAAAATTATGTATAGTGCCAGCCAAATCGCAAAACCGTGTGTGAAATCTTATGGGACTTAATTGCTTAGGTCAATCAGTCCCTAAGCTTACACACTACTTAACCTAAATTATCCTAAGAATAAACACACACACCCCTGCCCGAGGGAGGACTCGAACCTCTGCCGTGATCAAGCCGCATAGTCCATGACTGCAGCACTTGAGATCGCTCGGCTGATCCCGCGCGCAAAACCGTATCCAAATCCGTACTCTAGGAGCAACTGGAAGTCTCTAGTGCACTATTCAAAAATTTCTGCTGAAGGTTCAGCTGCAATTTCACACTCTACATTTACCATAATACCGGGTGTATCAAAAAGAATCATCCGATTTGGCGTGTCTATATTTCTGTAACTAATAAACATATACAATAATAAATGTTGTTTTCTGATGAATGGGAAACTCAAAAAGTATTTTTCATACCTTTTCATGGATTTTCAATACGCCCCTCTTGAGATGCACGGCATATGTCAATGCGTTATTCAAATTGTTCCCATACTGCGGTGCGCATGTCTTGTGCTACAGCTTCCACAGCTGTTGTTATGCGATGTCTCATTTCGAAGATTGTTGTTGGTAACGGAGGCTCATAAACAAAATCTTTTACAAACCTGCACAAGAAATAATCACATACAGTCAGGCCCGGTGACCTTGAAGGCTGAATCATTTGGTCCAGTGCGACCGGTTCGTCGTTCAGTAACCCTTTGATATAAAAATTCCCGCACTTCCAGATGCCAGTGCGGCGGTGCCCCATCCTGTTTGTAAATGAAGTCGTTCGAATCAGTCTCCAACTGTGGGAAAGCAAAATTCTCAAGCATATCGAGGTAAGTGCTTCCTGTAACAGGTTCTCGACAAAACTTTTCCTGAGAAAATGCACAAAACACATTAAATTTTGGAGAGTCCGTATTACGTTGAATAATGTCATGTGGTTGTTCAGCACCCCATTTTCTCGCACTATGACGGTTCACTCTTCCATTTAAATGGAATGTTGCCTCGTCATTAAACACTAAGCGTGGAAGAAAAAATGTCATCCTCCATCTTGACAAGAATTAAATTACAGAACTCCACACGTTGTTGTTTCTCACCTACACGAAGAACTTGCAGTAGCTGGATTTTGTACGGTTTCATGTGTAAACGTCCACGCTACACACTTCAGACGGACATCGGGCGCATGTTGAGCTGTCGAGCTGCGTGGCGAACATATTTCTGCGGACTCGTAGTGAAACTATGCGAATGCGTTCAACGTCTGTGTCAGTCATTCGGGGACGGCCCGGCGATTTGCCTTTACACAAACAATCTGTTTCTCGGAAAGGTTCATGCCGTCGTCTAATGCCCTGTGCTGTAGAGGATCCACACCATACCTAGGACGAAAGTCACGCTGAACAGTTATTACTGACCCGCACTGCGCAAAGCGTAGAACACAAAACGCTTTCTGTTGTCCCGGCACCATTTTTATTAGAACTGAAATGGGCGCACATTGCTGCTACCTAGCGGGAACCATGTAAAATTCGAGAGTTTGCTCTTTCCAGCAGTACGTTGTTCAGGCTCATATCTCAAATAACATAATAGTTACGATTTTTTTAAACTCGGATGATTCTTTTGATACACCCTGTATTTAGCAGTGACATGGTTTTATGACACCGCAAGCGAAATAAAAAGACTTCTCAGAAACTTCGCTCAGTGGAACAGCGGTAAAAATAAGCGAACACGAGTGAGGCTTATCCGTAGATAATTGCCCGTTTCAGAGAAAATGACGGTCTATGTTTTCGAGGTACTTTGTGTGCCATTTTGGCGAGAAAATAGGGCAACCAATGCGGTGGCACAGTCTTGCGACACGTGTTCGAAACCCGATTATTATTTTTATTTTTATTGTTCATTTATCTACCCATGTCCATAGAAGATTACTGCACGAATGTTTTCTAATATATGATGAAATGACGTTGTCTGATAAATAAATAAAAAACAATAGATGAATGATGAAATTATTTGCAATTGTTATCGGCGAAATTCCTGTACTATATCTTCATCACAATGAATTGCAAGCCCCAATTTTCGGAAAAGTGATCCATTATGCGTGGTTTGCAGCGAAATTATCGTCCAAGTGTGCAGTCTTCAGCAGTGTTAACGACTTTCCTGCACCGAATGAGATTGATACGAACAAATGTCACTGTCTTCGCGCTATGCCCGTGGCGTTCGGAATTTCTAGGTTTCGAATCCTTCTACGATTGGTGTCATCAAAGGGGATGCAGCAAATCTGCCTGAAGAATAAACATAAGAATATAAGTTGAGAATTAATATAATGCTTGACACACGAATGAAATGTAAGGATAGGAAAATTTTAAGACTGTAACTCTTTAAAATCACATACATCAATAAAAGTTTTGCATCACCCCGGTTCCCAGAATCCCTGAAGAGAGACGTTGACTCTGGACATCGTATCAAAGACACAGTCCCTTTGACTATTCAGAGATGTCACTAAACCCGCCCACAGATGTAAACAACCAAGCATGAGCAGCGCCTATTAGACGGAGGGGGCCCGACAGCCCATCGGTTCCAGTCATTTCACCAAGAAGGAGGTACACAGCTTGTGGTTCAAATGGCTCTAAGCACTGTGGGACTTAACATCTGAGGTCATCATTCCCCTAGTGTTAGAACTACTTAAACCTAACTAACCTAAAGACATCACACACATCCATGCCCGAGGCAGGATTCGAACTTGCGACCGTAGCAGCAGCGCCGTTCCGGACTGAAGCGCCTAAAACCGTTCGGCCACAGCGGCCGGCTTACCCTCTTTGTGGTCTTCTTTGAAGCATCGTGTTCCCAAAATAAGTTCTGACGAGCTTGGCAATTGACTAACAGCGTTGCTACGGTTTTTCTACGTAACGTGGTTGTGGGAACTGACAGGAATTCATCTGTCAATTAGGAGCTCAGCCTCGTTAAAGTGCATCTACTGCAGGAGCTGTCGATGATATGCCTCGCTCAGGCGGCCCAAGAGCTACTACTGAAGTGGATGACCACCACCTACGGAGTATGTCTCGGAGGAACGCTGACAGCAACGCCACCATGTTGAATAATTCTTTTTGTGCAGTCACAGGACGTCGTGTTAGGACTCAAACTGTGCGCAATAGGCTGCATGATGTGCAACTTCACTCCCGGGGTCCATCTTTGCTACCACGACACTATGCAGCGCGGTACAGGTGGGCCCAACAACACGCCGAATAGACTGCTCAGGATTGGCATCAAGTTGTCTTCACAGATGAGTCTTCAACTAGACAATCGTCGGAGACGTGTTTGGAGGCAACGTGGTCAGGCTTAACGCCTTAGACACACCCGCCAGAGAATGTATCTAGGTGAAGGTTCCCTCCTGGTTTGGGGTGGCATTATGTGGGGCCGACTTACGCCGCTGGTGGTCATGGAAGGCGCCGTAACGGCTGTACGATACGTGAATGTCATCCTCGGACCGATAGTTCAAACATTTCGGCAGCATATTGGAGAAGCATCCATCTTCATGGACGACAATTCGCGCCCCCATCGTGCACATCTTGTGAATGATTTCCTTCAGAATAACGATATGAATCGACTAGAGTGGCCAACGTGTTCTCCAGAGATGAACCTACCGAACATGCCTGGGGTAGATTGAAAAAGGCTGTTTATGGAAGAGGTGAACCACCAATCACTCTGAGAGATCTACGCTGAATCACCGTTGAGGAGTAGGACAGTGTGGACAAACAGTGCCTTGATGAACATATGAATAGTATGCTACGACGAATACAGGCATGCATCAATGAAAGAGGACGTGCTACTGGGTATTAGAGGTACCGGTGTGTACAGCAGTCTGGACCACCAGCTCTGAAGGTGTCGCTGTATGGTGGTACAACATGCAATGTGTGGTTTTCATGAGCAATAAAAAGGGCGGAAGTGATGTTTAAGTTGATCACTATTCCAATTTTCAGTACAGGTTCCGGAACTCTCGGAACCGAGGTGATGCAAAACTTTTTTGTGTGTGTGTATTACATAATAAATGCATGACATTGTGAACCCGAGCTGTAATTTTACAATTAATATAATGTCTTTGTGTTCCCTAACTTGGTAATAAACATTCGTGTAGGAACCTTTTACAGACAATAAATAAATAAATAAAAACAATGATTGGGTTTGGAACAAAGGGCGCGAAAGTGAGCGATTACGACGCTAGCGACTGTGGCACCATTTTGGCTCAAAATATCGTTCTAAAAAGGCATCTAAATTACTTCGAAAACTTTGACCGTCGTTTTCCCAGAAACGGTCAAGTGTTTGCTTACGTTGGCTCCTCTCCCAGTGAGCGACGTTTCTGGGAAATCTGTCATTGGCACTTGGCATGTTCTTCTCGTTAACTTCTAAGCGACTTCTCCGAAATTGTGTCACATGTCGTTTGGAGGTGTAGTAAGAAAGACCTGTTTCGCTTAATCAAAATACCTTATGAGATTCACCATTGAAATCGGATGCCTGGGGTCCTTTTATGTGTCTTAAAGTATTCCCTACAATATGTTCGCAAGTAAGTTGAAAAAGGAACGTAAGATGTAGTACTTTCCCGTCATCCAGGTTTATTTTCTCTTTGGTTACCCTAAATCTGTTAAGGCGAATACCGAGACGGTTCTTTTCGAAAGGGCATGACCTAACGTTTTGCGTAACCTCACCCCATTCGAGCTATTGCTCCGTCTCTGACTATCTCGTAGGCGCGACCCTAAGCCCTGTTGTTCGTTTCGTTGCTTCTCCGTAAAGCGTAGAACTGAGTTAAAAACTCGCCGGCCGCGGTGGTCTCGCGGTTCTAGGCGCGCAGTCCGGAACCGTGCGACCGCTACGGTCGCAGGTTCGAATCCTGCCTCGGGCATGGATGTGTGTGATGTCCTTAGGTTAGTTAGGTTTAAGTAGTTCTAAGTTCTAGGGGACTTATGACCACAGCAGTTGAGTCCCATAGTGCTCAGAGCCATTTGAACCATTTGAGTTAAAAACTCACCTGAAATGTTCCCAAGTCTCCATTCTGTCAATTACAATTCAGTCACCGTACCTCGGCTTGCAGTAATTACCGCCGCTGCGAATTCTGCCATAAAATTAGCGAGCAGCGTCGAATGTTGCTCCTCGAACGAGAGCAGCAAATTGCTCCGCGCCGGCTAACATCACCGGTGTAAGCACGGCAATATACGCTGAAATATTTCCCGAATATTCTCCGTAAATGGCGAACACTGACTTGGACATGTTGGCCGCGAAAATAAACGGGCGATATTTCATCTTTATGCGGCGCTAATTTTGTCAGCGCGGGGCGCGAGGTGCGGCCCAGGTTGATCCCGGAAACGCAGCGCGCGGCCTGTGTTTATGGCTCCATACATCACGCGGCTTAATCTGGCGCGCGGCCGCGGCCGCGCTGGCGCGACAGCATCACAATGAGTTGTACGGAAGGCGCCCGGCCGTCGCGTCGCTGCGATCGCAAGTGGCCGTCACACGAGCGCGTCACCTGCAGCGCCGCCACAAATCACAGACCGGCGCCGGCGCCGCCCGTGTCCGGCCACCAGGTAACGCTGGCCGTGCGAGTTTCAGCTGCGTCGAGAATCCCACAGTGGCGATGGCAAGAGTCGACCACTTCAAGGAACCAAAACGTTTGACACCGTTCCTCACAAGCGACTTCTAATCAAGCTGCGGGCCTATGGGGTATCCTCTCAGTTGTGCGACTGGATTCGTGATTTCCTGTCAGGAAGGTCGCAGTTCGTAGTAATAGACGGCAAATCATCGAGTAAAACTGAAGTGATATCAGGTGTTCCCCAGGGAAACGTCCTGGGACCTCTGCTGTTCCTGATCTATATAAATGACCTGGGTGACAATCTGAGCAGTTCTCTTAGGTTGTTCGCAGATGATGCTGTAATTTACCGTCTAGTAAGGTCATCCGAAGACCAGAACCAGTTGCAAAGCGATTTAGAAAAGATTGCTGTATGGTGTCGCAGGTGGCAGTTGACGCTAAATAACGAAAAGTGTGAGGTGATCCACATGAGTTCCAAAAGAAATCCGTTGGAATTCGATTACTCGATAAATAGTACTACTCAAAAGGCTGTTAATTCAACTAAGAACATGGGTGTAAAAATTACGAACAACTTCATTTGGAAAGACCACATAGATAATATTGTCAGGAAGGCGAGCCAAAGGTTGCGCTTTATTGGCAGAACAGTTAGAAGATGCAACAAGTCCACTAAAGAGACAGCTTACACTACACTCGTTCGTCCTCTGTTAAAATATTGCTGCGCGGTGTGGGATCCTTACCAGGTGGGATTGACAGAGGGCATCGAAAGGGTGCAAAAAAGGGCAGCTCGTTTTGTATTATCACGTAATAGGGGAGAGAGTGTGGCAGATATGATATGCGAGTTGGGATGGAAGTCATTAAAGCAAAGACGTTTTTCGTCGCGGCGAGATTTATTTACGAAATTTCAGTCACCAACTTTCTCTTCCGAATGCGAAAATATTTTGTTGAGCCCAACCTGCATAAGTAGGAATGATCATCAAAATAAAATAAGAGAAATCAGAGCTCGAACAGAATGGTTTAGGTGTTCGTTTTTCCCGCGCGCTCTTCGGGAGTGGAATGATAGGGAGATAGTATGATTGTGGTTCGATGAACCCTCCGCCAATTGAAGAGTAATCATGTAGATGTAGATGTAGATGTATAGAATACATACCCAAGAACAGAACACTTTTACGAGAACATTATTCGTTGGTAGGGCTCCACACGCTACAGGCAAGCTGGTAACGTTCTCGGTCCCGATCAGGCGTTACTATATCTAGAATGTGGTATTTCGTGACATCTTCGCGGTCCATGCTGTTTAAGAAGGCCGGAGTGAGAGAGATTGTTTTGTGCTTTTGAAATTCATTCATTACGACTTTTCGCTGTGATTCATTACAAGATGCGGCAGTGTGGTCGAGGCATCCAGTTGCCTCCCGCGTGTGTGTACGTGACGTCCTGCAGTGCTACAGAGAGTGATGTGGCCGAGCGGTGTCGTGGTGCCGCTTGTAATGGTTCTTTATTTACGTGACCATTACGGCACTGCAACCCCAGTTCTCGATACCAGTAATATCGTACTACTTTTCTGCGAAGTAACAGACATATTTTTGTGACAATATTCACATTTTGTTTTATTAACGTATAGGTACTCCGATGTATCGATATATTATATTGATATGGTTCGGTCGAGCGGTTCTAGGCGCTACAGTCTGGAACCGCGCGACCGCTACGGTCGCAGGTTCGAATCCTGCCTCGGGCATGGATGTGTGTGATGTCCATAGGCTAGTTAGGTTTAAGTAGTTCTAAGTTACAGGGGACTGATGACCTCTAAAGTTAAGTCCCATAGTGCTCAGAGCCATTTGAACCATTTGATATGGTTCTTGTGTGTATTCATTTCTGTGAGACTGTCATAATTTTTGACTTACTTGTAACCGTTTTGGCGCGAATGCGCACAGAGCAGTCTTTGTTTCACTTTGCAGAAGTTAAGTTGTTATTTCGCTTTCTAAAAGAACAGTCAAGTCTTGTGTTTGGTTAAAGTGGAAATTAAATATGTGAAGATTGATACAAAACTGTTTTCTTGATGATGTGACAATTAAGAAGATGTGAATTTACAAGAAGTTTAATAAAAATGTGGATCGTGAACACCAAGTCAGAAATTATTTCTACCATACCATTGTTCTGATCTGGGATTGTTTGATCATTAAGAATTCCCTGAAAAACGTATTTCTTAGGTGTTCAAATATTGCTAAAATACAGATCTGGACCTTCTAGTAGTCAAAGTGGAATTACCCTAGAATCAACAAGATGAGCCATAACAACTTCGACGAAATTTACGTGGGAATCCATTTAAGATAAGTGCCAAAATTAATGACTTTTTTACAGTGACTTCACTATTTCCATTCTGACGATACCATCCACAGTCAATAACTTTGTTGTTGCCCAATAAAGCGAACATATGCTGCGTGAGTAACATTATTAATCTGATGTCTAACCTACTTTGCAAGTGGTGGTATTGTTAGACGCTGCTTCCGTCGGCGACGTCCCCCGGACTCCTCAGGTAAGCTGGCGACTACCGAGGCGCGGTTGTCGCCTCCCTCGCTACGCGGCTGACAGTCGGTGACGCAGTGGCCGTCATACACAGCAGAACGTGTCCCAGTCCTCCACTGACCCCCGGCGGCTCTGTATCTCGTGCCTCAGGCAAAGCTACGCCGACGCGAGGTCGAACTCCGACACCGTACAGAATTCCGGATAACGCCCCAAGTGTCGCAGCCCTGTGCTGGCAGGGCTTCAATGCTCACATGGTATAATTTTAGTACAAAAATGGCTAGCATTTATAAACTCACTGGCTGCAATTGCTTGGGCTTTGCTATGCCTTGGAGCAAATATACTAACCTGTGGTTGCTGTTGTGGAAAGGCCTTTGCTTTCTTCGACTTAGGTCAGCTGTGTCAAGTATTTCCACACCTCACCTGACCGGCTCGCCTCGCAACGCGCGACGGCTGCGTTGAGTTTTGTATGGCACAACATCCTCACTCGCCTTTGGCTGGTTCTGTTGTAATCTGCTGCCTACTTCGCGCGTTTCTGACTGAACACTACACTATGTAACGCACGAATTTTCCATCGAACTGTGGACCTGACTGGAAGTTCCGTCGTATCGTAGCTCATTTGTCATCAACACTCACCGACGTCTCAAAACCACTGACCCTGCCTACCTACGCCAATAAGATGGTGAACATCGCTCCCTTGCAGTCCACCATACCCTTAATTCATCCCAGCGATCCCTCCAACTCTATCTTCACAACTTCATCTCATGGGGTAACTAGAGAAACTTTTCGACTCATTCCGCTAAAACCCAGGCTATATGTACAGCAAAAAGCACCGTCCCAGTGACATTTACCTAACAACTCACAACCGTGCAATCCATCAGATTATACACTGAAATGTCTTGGACTAACATTCAGTCAAAAACTAAAGGCGTAGCCCTCACCTACTAACCAACCAACAGGTAGCCGACAACAGACTAGATCTACTAAAGTTTTAACCGATCAAATCTCCTGACCAACATCCACACACAAAAAAACCCTCATCCGCATCGTTCTCACTTATGCCAACATAGCGTGGACTTCCGCTCCTCACAAGTTGTGTCGCTCCATCCAAATCCTGGAACGGCGTGCACTCCGTCTCCCTTCTATATCCAACTACCTTCTCCCAGTCACCCAGCAGTATCGCTGTAGCCTGCGCATCGTGTCCCAGTCCTCCGCTGACCCCCGGCGGCTCTGTATCTCGTGCCTCGGGCACTTTTTTCAGTTTCTTGCTTATGTCTCTAAAACTATGCTTTTCTCGAAGATGACCACTCTAATATAAAATGAAAGTAGATAAAAGTTCGTACAAAATAGTCAGGATCGATTTTCTGACAAGCGGTATCGGTACTCGAGCGGACTGTAAGGCATCGATTTTTTTACCCTTCTGAGTAAACTTGTAACATCCACTCATACACCCTACAACTCAAAAAACATAGACTCTGCCAACAAACATGGCTGTAACAGGGAACGATTACGTCGAAATTAATATGAGACGAAGTCTCTCACATGCCAATATGGCATCGTTCATGCAGACGATGGAGAAATTTTTGCATGGAGGATATTTTCATGCGATGAAGTGGAAGTGCTAATACGTCTGGTGCTTCTATTTGTTCGCGTGCAAACTTCGCAGACCACTTGTACCTTCAACAAGGCAAATACTGGACAAATACTTTACGGCCATGAGGGTGACTGTGTTGTTCCGATGTTGCCTGATCTTAACCCCATTCACATCTGAAAGGCTATCGACGAATTGTGCGATCCAAAGACGCAGCTCCAAACTTCTTCGTGAGTTGTGGTCGTCGACTGACGATTGAACAATAAGACAGCTCCCGAGTTCTTTTGACGTCTCGTGTATTCTGTAACACGATACGTCGTCCGCATGCGCAAGGGATAGCTATACGTTGCTAGGTAAGTGTTTTTATTTAATTGTTCGTGCATGTAAACTGATTTTTTGAAGTTGGCGAAATGTCCTGGAGTTCAGCTTCAGGCGTCCCTTGCCTGTAGTCCCTTGTCGCTTCCGCGGAGTCTCGCAAGCGCCTGGTCGCGGTCTCGCTGTCGCAGCCACAGCAGGAATCTTCCCATGCTTAACGACCCGTGGCGCGTGTGACAAATTGCGAAACGTATTGCTCCTCAGATTTGCTCAGAAAGATTTATTAGTGGACCTGGATTAATTTTCAGGGCTGCTGAACTATTAAAACCAGTAAAAGAAGGGTCGCCAGCCCTTCTTGGATCCACGAAAGAAGGTTAAAACTGTCACACTTCCCGTACCACAAATAAATGCCCTACGTCCATCTAACTACCGCACTAAAGATTCCGGCACTCGACCACTGAGCTGGATAATGAATGTCGGTAACATTTTATACATCGCTAGGCCAGTCAAAAGGTAGTTTTCCCATAGCAAAATTGTGAAAGCTTCATGGGGTGTTGATCCAAATTTCATATATGCTCTCTTGCAAGAAGTAGGCTTCATAAAGAAAAATGCAAAAGATCCTCAAACTCTTCGCACTTTTTTCAGTTTCTTGCTTATGTCTCTAAAATTATGCTTTTCTCGAATATGACCACTCTAATATAAAATTAAAGTAGATAAAAGTTCGTACAAAATAAATTAGTCAGGGTTGATTTTCTGAGAAGCGGTATCGCTATTAGAGCGGAGTAAAAAGCACCTTTTCCTTACCCTTCTGAAAAAAAACTTGTAACACCCACTCCTACAGCCTACAAGTCGAAAAACAGAGACGCTGCCAACAAAACTCCATGTACCATGTGAAGGTACATTACATTTCGTACAAGAGACGGCCGTAACATTCAACTTTCTCATAAGGTGGAGGGGCCAAAGAGAAAAATACGAAAAATGGCTTCTGCTCCCTACACCCAAATGACCCTTTCTACCTGTCTATCTCTCATCGGTGCTATACTTTCATTGTATTACGCTTAAAAGGGGTTGTTTTGAATGATGTGAATGCCCGATTGACGAAAACGTCAACAAACTATATTTACGGCATATTAAGTACATGGCACTAAACAGAAAGATAAATATATCTGTGCGTAATACTGTACATGTGTCGTGAAATGACTGAATGTCGATCCGGGGATTGGGTCATTACTTCGAGTAGGCTCTACATCTGGAAAAGGAAGACAGCAGTTAGAGAGAAGATATGGATACAAAAGACAATAAAGATTGCAGCACTGCATTGATACTAATGGTCATCACTTCGAACACCTTCTGTGAATGGACGTTCGTGCCACCTTTTTGACCTTCGTTGACCTTCAAAGACCTTACTGTTACACATCATTGGCTTCGTCTCCATAGACGCTATCAGAAAATACGTACCAGACTATAGCAGCTCTGACGCGACCCCACATAGCAACAAAAACCAACGTCATATTATGGCCCGCGTTGTCGCATGCAATTTTTGTCCCATAAGCTTTTCAGCTGCTATCATGCTTTCGGAGTTATTCTTGGTGGCATGAGTTAGTGAGTCACCCTGTATACCGCAAGAGGAGTGGGAAAACTCTGAATGATCACAGCAAGAGGAACAATCTTTTTGTGCGTGATCAAAAGCACATATAGCCAAAAACATAAAAGTGACCAGTATTTGAGCACGAAAATCGTCGACATGAACTTAATAAGGCAAGTTCTAACTATTGCTTTTTTGTCAACTGTAACTAAAAGGGTGAAACATAATATTTGTTTGTTTGCAGTAATAAGTGAATCAAAGATAGTGTTTCTTTCTGAACTGAACCTATTAATCCTGATGACACTGTGATTTCATGTATATTTCTTATAGAAGAAAAACATTAGTACTGGTTCACAATACTTGGCAACATTGAACTTCTACAGACTGGAAGTACAAAGCTTTCATACATTATAGGCCTTCAACCACACAATATAATAATTTGTAAATACCTTCAGTTAAGTCAGAATAAGATTTTTGCCTTAATTAGGCAAACATTTAGCTAGCTAATAAAGTAAGAAAAGTGTTCTTGCTGATTTAAAAGTAACCCTGCTATAGTAGTGAACCAGAGTCAATAATAATTCATGGAAGCAAAACTATTTTACAGTTCAAAACGGAGTATAAATTACATCAGTTGTTAAGTTTTTTACTGTCGAAAGAATTACTCACAGATTACTGGTGAAGTTTAACAGAACTGTTTTATGACATAGATAATAATAAATCTCACACATTTTACAGTCAGTGATTTCGCTATGTTAAAGCCAAAGTGTAAGCATCAGTTTATACTCTTGTCAAGTAATAATGAAACAGTTTCAGCAGTTTAATTGTCTGTAGCTTCACCATTTTAGTACGCCAGTATATTTACAGTTATTAGCCTGTGGAATGCACATGGGGAAGTTCTTAAAGTACCTACAGTATTTTTGTGTGGTAAAAGATTAAAGTTCAGTTAGAGTACAATGACACTATGTGCCCATGTCTCAAAGCACAGTAAATTTTAAATGAAGCATTCAAATTTACGCTTCTTTATACGTTTCAGAAGTTGTAAGACGCTTTCAGACTTAAAACTTACTTCATTAAACTTTTAAAATAAAAAAAACACACTTAAGTTGTCAGTTACACGAATATGTAGGAGAAAAATTTAATGGTAGTTAGCAGCTATTGTCTTTGATGGATATGCATGTACTGTACTGTCCTCAACGTGGATAGCGGAGAGTAAGATCACAGCAAGTAAGAAATGAAATACTAATTAACGACTAGATTACAATATGTGGGGTCTTTGGATCCGATTGCCCATGTTAGAGGTAGGTTACGGTCTGGGCGCATTGTGAAGTATTTCAGTTATTAGATAGTTAATATAGGGCCCAAATAAACACAACCAAAGTAGCTCTTCCGATTTTCATTATTTAAGAATGAGGAATAATTCATTCTACAGCGTTCCCATTTACAACATACGGCGTCAGTTAAATTACTCAGTAAAAATCGAAAATAATTTATAGGTAAATGAGAGCGATTACTTACTTAATTAATAAAAGCACATAATTTTAACCAGTTAACTACACGCAGAATAACACTCAAATTTCTTAAACGATTAGGATTTGAAGTAGTGGGGGGAGGGTGGCTAGAGACCGTTTTCAGTGATAGACGTTAGTATCGATAATGATATGAATCTGAACCGTTGGGCAATTACAACTTCAATTAAAATTCTCCAAGTTTGTTCTTTCAACCAGATAGATAATGACCACCCCACTGCACAATGACTCTTCCTGCAAAGCACTTATACGTACACTCGCTAAATCGCAATAGAAAAATGGAAAACGATCGATTGGAATATCACACCAACACAGGAACTCACTTTTGGACTTCCAGTATTTCTGTGTCGCCGGCCGCGGTGGCCGAGCGGTTCTAGACACTTCAGTACGGAACCACGCGGCTGCTACGGCCGCAGGTTCGAGTCCTGCCTCGGGTATGGATGTGTGTGATGTCCTTAGGTTAGTTAGGTTTAAGTAGTTCTGAATCTAGGGGACTGATGACCTCAGATGTTAAGTCCCATAGTTGTTAGAGCCATTTGAACCATTTCTGTGTTACCAACTACTGCCTTCAGAAATACTCCACTTCTGAGGCTTCAAGACTTGCCTTTCGTAAAACTGAGGGGGCTGCCGGCCGACTATTCGCTTCTGCAAGTTCCCACCCACTCCACAAAAGAATTCCGACGTTTCAGCCAATTAACCTGCTGAAAGTGTTACACAACAATTTTCGTCAAAACTGCCACATACCATAATCAAACCCCAGCAAACCAATAAGGTCATCTGATCTACACTAATTCCCAACTAGAATTGATAGTAAGAGGTGAGTAACTGCGCTTTAACTACAGTGTGGATTGCAACTATTGCATGGCAGCGATCAGATATGCTAATGCCTTAATGTAGAACCGATTTACGCTGGAGCAAACTTTTTTTTTCTTTTTTTTAAAGTTGTGGTCACCAGCTGCAAATCTGGCGCAGTACACAGTTTGTATGATGGTATGACGTATACGCTGTCATTTGACAATCCACAACGTCAGCGAACAATGTGGCTACCGAGAAGTCAGACGGTGAGCTGTTTGTAAAACTGTTTTACGTGAACCGCAGCAATTACAGTGCTGCATTGGGAGAGTATCGTCGAATGAAAGGACTGAGTAAAGGCCCAGTGTCATTAAATGGTTTAAGGAAAATGATAGTAAAATTGGAAAACATGGGTGAACTTGGTGTGGTACCAGGAATAGGAAGGCGTCGTATCCTGGGGGAAGTTATTTACGAGGTTGCTGTTGTAACTGACCATTTTTAGTGCTAGTGCTCGTACAGTGTCACGAGAATTATCCCTCCAATAGTTTTGCGGTCTATTTTACGTTGGTATCCGTACAAGATCCAGACGGTGAAGCAACAGAAAGCTCATGATTCGCAGCAACGTTCTGAATTTGCTCTTCGGTTTCTGACACTGATGGAAGTTGATGACATGTGGTAGGGCAATATTCTATGGAGCAACAAGGCACATTTTACCTTTCAGGGTATAGTGATCGCACAGAACTGCCGAATTTGGGGTACTGTTATATTGCATGTTGTACTCGAAGGGCCATTGCACTCGTCGTATGTGACTGTGTGTTGTGGATTCACAAGCACCTTTATTCTCGGTCCGTTCTTCTTTGAAGAGGATACACCCAGAAGGCCTGCCATGTCTATCGTGATGTCTGCATATTACCGTGACCTACCTGTGCACCATGTGATTCCTGCTTTGGGAAAGCACAGCTGTATGGAAAGTGTCGCACGCCCGGTGAAAGATCTACTAAGTGCAACCTTCCACGAACGTTTTATCTCCACAAGTTTTGCAGATACAAGTCCTGCAAGTTCACCTGATCTGAATCCATGTGACTTTTGGCGCTGGGGATATCTAAAGGAACGTGTTGACTGGTGACACTTTCCGTCTCTACCTGATCTGAAGCCCAGTACACAGGAATACGTTGCTCAGATTCCACAGGAACTGCTGTGGGCAACTCTTGGTCACGTCGTTTTACGGATGCAGCATCTCGTCGACGTCTCCGGTGCTCATATTGAACAAATCGTGTAAGCGGAAATTAATAATAAAATCGAAACTTCCTGGCAGATAAAAAATGTGTGCCGGGCCGAGACTCGAACTTTCATTCTGGAATAATACAATCGACATTTCGTCTTTCTCACTTACTTGACCTTTCCTGCCCACGTCCGGTTTCCAATCCCTTTCATATGGAAAAATTTCTAAACACGATACGATATTGCAGTGCCTGTGTTATTCTGAATTGTGATGCAGTTCATTGCATCGTAATTCGGAATAATACAGGCACTGAAACGTCGTATTTATCCGATGGCACCGTGCAAGCGACTTTCAAGTAAAATGTCTCCACTATACGGTAATATACATAATAGATATAAGACTAGAGGTTGTAGACGCATGGTTGATGACGTATGGAAGTTTGGGTGTGGCTGTGAATCGTCCTCGGATAGCCGAGTGGTGCCGGCACGGTAGCTCAGAGTGTTGGGTCAGAGAGCTGTCTGTTCTCTGTTATAATAACAATAAAAAAAAGAAGAAAAGGTAAGTCGACCGCTTGCGATAAGCGGAAACTCCGGGTTCGAGACCCCGATCGGTACAAATATTCACTGTCGTCATTCCATTATACAACTGATCGTTATCCACATTCGCAACTGCCAATACATTTAACGTACATTTCTAAACGTCTCTCTTGCATTCACAGCGCCAGATTTGCGCCTGGTGGCCAAAATTGGAACTATTTTTCCAAGTAAAATCGGTTCTATGGTGACACACTAGAATATCTATCTAGTTTCGCCGGTATACTATAATGACAGCCCACCATGCACTTTTGTCAGTAGCTGCAATTTAATTATAGGTACCCGGTAGTCTGCAGACGCCAGCAACACAGGAGAGAGAAGCAGTAGCGGGTCATTAGCTGGCTGCAGTCATTTTCAAAAGACGAGTCGCCACTGTTGGAAAAGGACGAAAAAGAAACCAGTGGGCCTGGTACATTGCGTGTGGTCTGAGGCCCGCCGGACCTGCTCCGTTTGTGTTTGCGTCCCAAATGATGGAGAGCTATTGAGTAATAAAAGGTTATTTTTAGTGTGGCGTGTCTGCCGGCGGCAGGGAGATACATTGGGAGCTAACAGCAACAGGACCCATAATGCACTGCGACCTGCCCGAAGCACCTATTGTGGAAGCTGCTGGGCATACGAAACACCGGAGATAAGAAGATGCCATCCGGCTCTATTGTGCTTTAGAGCGTCGCACCAGAAATCATCAGGATGACATTAATCAAATGAATTGTTATTGACTCTGTTAGGAAATAGTAAGAGCAGCTACCATTGGGTAATACAAATAAGATCTGGAGTGAGAGAACAGAACGCGCTTTGCGTAGGTGGGTAAGATCTTATGGCCGAGACATGAAATAGGACAGATAGTGGGAGTCATAGCGTGCCTATTTGTGCACTCAGTCACTAAAAAACCCTCACTGTTGGTTAATTATGTTAAAATTAAGTATGTAAGGGTCACTGCTGCCTTATTAGAACGTATATAGTTGGTCGGCACTCAGAAGAACCACTGTCATTGGTGATCAAAATCATGCACAACGCTCACTCGCAGAAAGCAAGAGCAAAAATTCGCTTCTTGCGAGGTTCACTTCTTGCTGGGTTCTGAGGGAGAGTAGTATTTGATGCAGGCCAGATGACTCAACATTATTTAGCCACCACAACAGCCATTCGCGAGCACCGTTAACTATAAGTATGGTGAGGAACAGCAGCGTTCGCAAGACAGGTTGGAGGAGGCAAGCATAGACTTCAGACTGAAGTTACGAATTTCATATTTTTAATGGAAGTTCGCCTGTTAGCAATCGTAGGCTTAGCATGCGCTCAATCTAGATAGCACGTACATGCGTGATTCTATCTGTAATTATTTCTTTCCATCTTGATAAACAATCAGTAATCACTGCGAAACTTTCGCAAACTTAGTTTTTTTCTCCATATGTGGTTTTGACTTTACCGTATTCACATTAGACTCACCAGTCCCTACCAAGGTGCTGATATTTTAATTTACTTGTAACCAGTGTCAATATTTAATGAATGTAACTGTCCTCTATCATTTGTGGCCTTTGTGTTTAATTTGAAGTCTTCAGGGACTCAGAATAAACAGGGCCTTATAGCAGCCAATGTTTCATTGAGTACTTTGATGATTCCGTATCCTTAACGTCTTTGTCTGCTACAGCACCCATATTTCATGTATGTTACGGACACCCCGGCCTAAATAACTCAGTTCACTATGTCATGCTTTGAGCAACAATTGTAATTCACGTGATCCTATGTGTATCGGTAAGGTCATTCGGTACAGGTCAGTCTGACATCCATAAGCGTATGTCGACTGCCCTTTCATTGGTCTTCTTCTACTCTCGATAATAGCGTGTCTCTTCATTGTTGCCTCCTGCAAGAACTTCAAGAAGTTTATTTCCAACAGGTGCTGAGAAACACGTGCGCTGAAGAGAAAATCACTACCCTTAAAGCCAGTTTAGTTGGCCCAAGCCACAACCCACCTCCAAGGATTACAGGAATTTCGACACGTCATCTCCAGGATGGACACATCCTCCTTCCCCCGAATACTGGAAACGGTCGTCCACAGTAACCAAGAGGACAGCACCTTGGTGCGGCCAGGAACGATATGTTACAAGTTGTGCTGATGATCATATTTTCATGTACAGTATTTGGAGGACTACTTTAGAGTCGCAACTGAAGGTAATGTCTTGTGAGGTATCTAACGATGTCAGTAACAAAGGACGCATATACGAGGTGCGACAATAAAGTAATGAGACTGTTTTTTTTTTTTTTTTTTTTTTTTTTTTTTTTTTTTTTTTTGGAATCAGAAGGGAACTACTTAGAAGGAGACAACAAATGGCTCTGAGCACTATGGGACTTAACATCTGTGATCATCAGTCCCCTAGAACTTAGAACTACATAAACCTAACTAACCTAAGGACATCACACACACCCATGCCCGAGGCAGGATTCGAACCTGCGACCGTAGCGGCCACGCGGTTCCAGACTGAAGCGGCTAGAACCGCACGGCCACACCGCCCGGCAGAAGGAGACAACACTAAACTTGACTAAAACGGTAAGCAACATTTTTTTCACATTAGTCTCATTACTTTATTGTCGCACCTCCTATTACCAGTAACGATTACAGCGTTAAGGTACTTGATTTTAGAGACCACTGTCAGGTCTCACAGAAAAGTGTCGACATTAGCTGCGACTGCTACGGACTTGAATATTGCGAACTCGAATGCTTCTATTTCTTACTTTTCTGTGGAGCTACGCGAAAGTTACGTATCTGGCTGGCTTGTTTATGACTTCTTTAACGGACAGGGCCGTCCCCGAGTGCCGTGTTGTCAATTCATTACCGGAATGCGTGTTCCGCCGCGCCGCCGGCCGGCGTCACATTACAGGCGGCTGTCGGCTGCCGGCTGCTGTTTACCTGCGCCGACAGACGGACGAACGGCCGGCGGAGTGGCGGAGCGCAGCGGACACGGGATAACGTCGAACGCGGGCCGCGACTCGCCGTGAAATATGACGGGGATCGATGCGACACGGGCGCCGGTCGCCCACACAGCCACGGGCTTGGCCGGCTGTTTGCTGAAGACAAATTCCTGCCATGGATTTCATCCTGTAAATGCGAGCCCTGCCGCCTCTACACCCGTTCTGCTTCCCTCTACCCTTCCAGGCGAGCGAGCGGTCGTTTGCCTGGCGAAAATAAACTCGACCACTCCCAAGTTTCAGTGATATACTAGCCGAGTTGAGCAGAATCTTGTGAAGTGATAGGAAAATATCTCACAGTATCCCGAGTGTAATAACTCAATAACTAAAGCCCTAACAGCCTCTGGAGACCTACTTCTGTCCTCCTCCGTTCAACTGGCCTCATAAAAACGATTTATTCGATGAATGGCAGAAATCGTTTGCGCAACTGGCGCTCAGTTATTGAACCACTTTAGTATCAGGAATGTTCGCCTTCGGCGGATATGATGCATAGTACTGGAATCAATAACTGTTTCCAAGATGTCCTCTCGATTACCCATCAAAATCGTGATGATGGATTCTTCCACTAGTGGAATTGGGACAGGCTGTCTCCGTCTCAAGAGCGTGATTTTACGTCCTCGACTACGAATGCACTGTTGACGGCTGTAAGTTGAACGGGGACACTATACCCAGTGGTCCCTCCGGCGATATTCGGAAGTAGTGATTTGTATGGCCGAAACGGATTACGCACTCTCCTTTTCTTTCTACTAAGTACAAATACGAGCCTGAGTATCACAATCTCTTACTGCAGTCAGTTTTGCATAACCCCGGTTTCCAGAACTCCTGAAGATAGACGTTGACTGTGGATATTCTATCACAGACACAGTTCCTTTGACTATTCAGAGATGTCACTAAAGCCGCCCAAAGACGTAAACAACGATGCACGAGCAGCGCCTATTAGACGGAGGGGGTCCGACAACCGGTCAGTTCTGGTCATTCCACCAGGAAGGAGGTACACGGCTCGTGTTGTCTGTAGTTCAACCATGCCTAGACGGTCAATATCGCGGTTCGATCGCGTCCGCATTGTTACTTTGTGCCAGGAAGGGCTCTCAACAAGGGAACTGTCCAGGCGTCTCGTAGTGAACCAAAGCGATGTTGTTTGGACATGGAGGACACACAGACAGGAACTGTCGATGACATGCCTCGCTCCGGACGCCCAAGGGCTACTACTACAGTGGATGACCGCTACCTACGGATTGTGGCTCGGAGGAACGCTGACAGCAACGCCACCACGTTGAATAACGCTTTTCGTGCAGTCACAGGACGTCGTGTAACGACTCAAACTGTGCGCAATTGGCTGCACGATGCGCAACTTCACTTCCGACGTCCATGGCGAGGTCCATCTTTGCTACCACGACACCATGCAGCGCGGTACAGATGGACGCACTGGCATCACGTTCTCTTCACAGATGAGTGTCGCATATGCCTTCAACCAGACAATCGTTGGAGACGTGTTTGGAGGCAACCTGGTCTGACTGAACGCCTTAGACGTACTGTCCAGCGAGTGCAGCAAGGTGGAAGTTCCCTAATGTTTTGGGGTGGCATTATGTGGGGCCGTCGTATGCCGCTGGTGGTCACGGAAGGCGCCGTAACGGCTGTACGATACGTGAAAGCCATCCTCCGACCGATAGTGCAAACATACCGGCAGCATATTGGCGAGGCATTAGTCTTCATGGACGGCAATTCGCGCCCCCATCATGCACGTCTTGTGAATGACTTCCTTCAGGATAACGACATGAATCGACTAGAGTGGCCAGCATGTTCTCCAGACATGAACCCTATCGCACATGACTGGGACGGATTGAAAAGGGCTCTTTATGGACGACGTGACGCACCAACCACTCTGAGGGATCTACGCCGAATCTCCGTTGAGGAGTGGGACAATCTGGACCAACTGTGCATTTATAAACTTGTGGATAGTATGCCACGACGAATACAGGCATGCATCAATGAAACAGGACGTGCTACTGGGTATTAGAGGTACCGTTATGTACAGCAGTCTGGACCACCATCTCTGAAGGTCTCGCCTTATGGTGGTACAACATCCAATGTGTGGTTTTCATGAACAGTAAAAAGAGCAGAAATAAATGTTTATGTTGATTACAATTCCAGTTTTCTGCACATGTTCAGGAACTCTCGGAACCGAGGTGGATGCAAAACTTTTTTTTGATGCGTGTATTTTATTTGCACATTTGATACAGATACAGGGGCTTGTGGCAAGCATTGGTTAATCTACTTCACTGGAGTCCTTCTCTGAGAGCCATACGGGGTAATGTTCGTTGTCACCATCCTTACTCAATGAGTACATTGATGTACCTTTACACTCCATTTGTTTATTTGTTACTTTCTGTGTTCGCTCAATGCACTGAATCGGAATCTCTGGTAAGAGCATAATTCTGTTGGCATACTTATACATATTCTACAGATGTTAATGTATTACTAACTGATCGCCAATCGTTGAACAGAACAATAAAATGCATTTGTGACTATTTATTCATAGTAGGAAGCATTTGTTTATAATCTACATCTACATCTACATGACTACTCTGCAATTCACATTTAAGTGCTTGGCAGAGGGTTCATCGAACTACAATCATACTATCTCTCTACCATACCACTCCCGAACAGCGCGCGGGAAAAACGAACACCTAAACCTTTCTGTTCGTGCTCTGATTTCTCTTATTTTATTTAGATGATCATTTCTACCTATGTAGGTTGGGCTCAACAAAATATTTTCGCATTCGGAAGAGAAAGTTGGTGATTGAAATTTCGTAAATAAATCTCGCCGCGACGAAAAACGTCTTTGCTGTAATGACTTCCATCCCAATTCGCGTATCATATCTGCCACACTCTTTCCCCTATTAGGTGATAATACAAAACGAGCTGCCCTTTTTTGCACCCTTTCGATGCCCTCTGTCAATCCCACCTGGTAAGGATCCCACACCGCGCAGCAATATTTTAACAGAGGACGAACGAGTGTAGTGTAAGCTGTCTCTTTAGTGGACTTGTTGCATCTTCTAACTGTCCTGCCAATAAAGCGCAACCTTTGGCTCGCCTTCCTGACAATATTATCTATGTGGTCTTTCCAACTGAAGTTGTTCCTAATTTTAACACCAAGGTACTTAGTTGAATTGACAGCCTTGTGAATTGTGCTATTTATCGAGTACTCGAATTCCAACGGATTTCTTTTGGAACTCATGTGGATCACCTCACACTTTTCGTTATTTAGCGTCAACTGCCACCTGCGACACCATACAGCAATCTTTTCTAAATCGCTTTGCAACTGGTACTGGTCTTCGGATGACCTTACTAGACGGTAAATTACAGCATCATCTGCGAACAACCTAAGAGAACTGCTCAGATTGTCACCCAGGTCATTTATATAGATCAGGAACAGCAGAGGTCCCAGGACGCTTCCCTGGGAAACACCTTATATCACTTCAGTTTTACTCAATGATTTGCCGTCTATTACTACGAACTGCGACCTTCCTGACAGGAAATCACGAATCCAGTCGCACAACTGAGACGATACCCCATAGGCCCGCAGCTTGATTAGAAGTCGCTTGTGAGGAACGGAGTCAAAAGCTTTCCGGAAATCTAGAAATACGGAATCAACTTGAGATCCCCTGTCGATAGCGGCCATTACTTCGTGCGAATAAAGAGCTAGGTGCGTTGCACAAGAACGATGTTTTCTGAAACCACGCTGATTACGTATCAATAGATCGTTCCCTTCGAGGTGATTCATAATGTTTGAATACAGTATATGCTCCAAAACCCTACTGCAAACCGACGTCAATGATATAGGTCTGTAGTTAGATGGATTACTCCTACTACCCTTCTTAAACACTGGTGCGACCTGCGCAATTTTCCAGTCTGTAGGTACAGATCTATCGGTGAGCGAGCAGTTGTATATGAGTGCTAAGTATTGAGCTATTGTATCAGCGTAATCTGAAAGGAACCCAATCGGTATAAATCTGGACCTGAAGACTTGCCCGTATCAAGCGATTTGAGTTGCTTCGCAACCCCTAAGGTATCTACTTCTAAGAAACTCATGCTAGCAGCTGTTCGTGGTTCAAATTCTGGAATATTCCATTCATCTTCCCTGGTGAAGGAATTTCGGAAAACTGCGTTCAATACCTCCGCTTTAGCGGCACAGTCGTCGGTAACAGTACCATCGGCACTGCGCAGCGAAGGTATTGACTGCGTCTTGTCGCTTGTGTACTTTACATACGACCAGAATTTCTTCGGATTTTCTACCAAATTTCGAGACAATGTTTCGTTGTGGAACCTATTAAAGGCATCTCGCATTGAAGTCCGCACCAAATTTCGCGCGTCTGTAAATTTTAGCCAATCTTCGGGATTTCTCGTTCTTCTGAACTTCGCATACTTTTTCCGCTGCCTCTGCAACAGAGTTCGGACCTGTTTTGTGTACCACGGGGGATCAGTTCCATCTCTTACCAATTTATGAGGTATGAATCTCTCAATTGCTGTTGCTACTATATCTTTGAATTTGAGCCACATCTCGTCTACATTTGCATAGTCAGTTCGGAAGGAATGGAGATTGTCTCTTAGGAAGGCTTCTAGTGACACTTTATCCGCTTTTTTAAATAAAATTATTTTGAGTTTGTTTCTGGTGGATTTGGAAGAAACGGTATTGAGCCTAGCTACAACGACCTTGTGATCACTAATCCCTGTATCAGTCATGATGCTCTCTATCATCTCTGGATTGTTTGTGGCTAAGAGGTCAAGTGTGTTTTCGCAACCATTTACAATTCGCGTGGGTTCGTGCCCTAACTGCTCGAAATAATTTTCGGAGAAAGCATTTAGGACAATCTCGGAAGATGTTTTCTGCCTACCACCGGTTTTGAACAAGTATTTTTGCCAACATATCGAGGGAAGGTTGAAGTCCCCACCAACCATAACCGTATGAGTGGGGTATTTACACTCCTGGAAATGGAAAAAAGAACACATTGACACCGGTGTGACAGACCCACCATACTTGCTCCGGACACTGCGAGAGGGCTGTACAAGCAATGATCACACGCACGGCACAGCGGACACACCAGGAACCGCGGTGTTGGCGTCGAATGGCGCTAGTTGCGCAGCATTTGTGCACCGCCGCCGTCAGTGTCAGCCAGTTTGCCGTGGCATACGGAGCTCCATCGCAGTCTTTAACACTGGTAGCATGCCGCGACAGCGTGGACGTGAACCGTATGTGCAGTTGACGGACGTTGAGCGAGGGCGTATAGTGGGCATGCGGGAGGCCGGGTGGACGTACCGCCGAATTGCTCAACACGTGGGGCGTGAGGTCTCCACAGTACATCGATGTTGTCGCCAGTGGTCGGCGGAAGGTGCACGTGCCCGTCGACCTGGGACCGGACCGCAGCGACGCACGGATGCACGCCAAGACCGTAGGATCCTACGCAGTGCCGTAGGGGACCGCACCGCCACTTCCCAGCAAATTAGGGACACTGTTGCTCCTGGGGTATCGGCGAGGACCATTCGCAACCGTCTCCATGAAGCTGGGCTACGGTCCCGCACACCGTTAGGCCGTCTTCCGCTCACGCCCCAACATCGTGCAGCCCGCCTCCAGTGGTGTCGCGACAGGCGTGAATGGAGGGACGAATGGAGACGTGTCGTCTTCAGCGATGAGAGTCGCTTCTGCCTTGGTGCCAATGATGGTCGTATGCGTGTTTGGCGCCGTGCAGGTGAGCGCCACAATCAGGACTGCATACGACCGAGGCACACAGGGCCAACACCCGGCATCATGGTGTGGGGAGCGATCTCCTACACTGGCCGTACACCACTGGTGATCGTCGAGGGGACACTGAATAGTGCACGGTACATCCAAACCGTCATCGAACCCATCGTTCTACCATTCCTAGACCGGCAAGGGAACTTGCTGTTCCAACAGGACAATGCACGTCCGCATGTATCCCGTGCCACCCAACGTGCTCTAGAAGGTGTAAGTCAACTACCCTGGCCAGCAAGATCTCCGGATCTGTCCCCCATTGAGCATGTTTGGGACTGGATGAAGCGTCGTCTCACGCGGTCTGCACGTCCAGCACGAACGCTGGTCCAACTGAGGCGCCAGGTGGAAATGGCATGGCAAGCCGTTCCACAGGACTACATCCAGCATCTCTACGATCGTCTCCATGGGAGAATAGCAGCCTGCATTGCTGCGAAAGGTGGATATACACTGTACTAGTGCCGACATTGTGCATGCTCTGTCGCCTGTGTCTATGTGCCTGTGGTTCTGTCAGTGTGATCATGTGATGTATCTGACCCCAGGAATGTGTCAATAAAGTTTCCCCTTCCTGGGACAATGAATTCACGGTGTTCTTATTTCAATTTCGAGGAGTGTATTTGTTACGAGACTCAAATTTTCTCTGAACTGTTCAGCAACTATATCATCGGAGTCTGGGGGTCGGTAGAAGGAGCCAATTATTAACTTAGTTCGGCTATTAAGTATAACCTCCACCCATACCAATTCGCACGGAGTTTCTACTTCGACTTCACTACAAGATAAACCACTACTGACAGACACAAACACTCCACCACCAATTCTGCCTAATCTATCTTTCCTGAACTACAATTCCGACTGTTTCTTGATCCAAGCACGTCCTGTATTTGCCATGCACCCTTTGAGATTGCAGCCCACCCCGTACTTTCCCGAGGCCTTCTAATCTAAAAAACCTGTTACATGAGGATGATCTGCTAAAATCGCATCAAGCAGCGGCCTTCTGCAGGTCTTATTGCGTTCCACTGCAGCTAACTGACGCTGCGAGTTTTTGGTTCACAACAATGTCACCCTCGAATAACCTGACGGAGTTTCCTATGATATCTACCACATCATGATCAGTAGCGGCCCTATGAGACAGCTCTGTGGTACATTCCAAGTTACATCAATTCCTAAACGCGGGACTTTTCCACGATGTATCGCCCACTAGTGGCAAGACCACAGGGACTGTGTCGTCCAGCCATTACGCTGAGAGAATATTTAAATATTCCGTTAGTGCGTTATGTGATCAAAAGTATCCGGATACCTGGCTGAAAGTGACTTACAAGTTCGTTGTGCCCTCCATCTGTAATGCTGAAATTCAATGTTGTTTTGGCCCACCCTTAGGCTTGATGACAGCTTTCACTCTCGCATACGTTCAATCAGATGCTGGAAAGTTTCTTGGGAAATGGCAGCCCATTCTTCACGAAGTGCTGCACTGAGGAGAGGTATCTATGTCGGTCCGTGAGGCCTGGCACGAAGTCGGCGTTCCAAAACATCCCAAAGGTGTTCTGCAGGATTCAGGTCAGGACTCACAGGTGCTCGATCATCTTGAAAGATGCAATTGCTATCCCCGAATTGCTCTTCAACAGTGGGAAGCAAGAAGGTGCTTGAAACATGAATGTAAGCATGTGCTGTGATAGTGCCACGCAAAACAATAAGGGGTGCAAACGCCCCCCCCCCCCCCATGAAAAACACGAACACATCATAACACTACCGCGTCCGAATTTTACTGTTGGCACTACACACGCTGGCAGATGACGTTCACCAGGTATTCGCCGCACCCACACCCTGGCATCGGATCGCCACATTGTGTACCAAGATTCGTCACTCCACACAACGTTTTTCCACTGTTCAATCGTCCAATGTTTACGCTCCTTACCCCAAGCGAGGCGTCGTTTGGCATTTACCAGCGTGTGGTGCGGCTTATGAGCAGCCACACTCGACCATGAAATCCAAGTTTTCTCACCTGTATGACACAAATGACACCCAATCACCTGACCACGTTCGAAGTTTGTGAGTTCCGCAGAGCGCCTCATTCAGTTCACTCACTTTGTCTAATGACTACTGAGGTTGCTGACATGAAGTACCTGGTAGTGGGTGGCTGCACAACGCACCTAATATGAGAAACGTATGTTTCTGGGGGCGTCCGGATACTTTTGATCAAGTAGTGTATTCTCCGAGACAATAAAACAATAGAGATCCACCCTCTGAGACCACACTTGCGCAGATTCTTGGTGGAGTCCTCTTGGACGCAGCTATGAAACAGTGCTCTTAAATCATTGTAAAGAACTAGTGTGGCATTCTCGCCGTCTTTACTTAACATGTATTGCCACCCTTTGTATTCGAATCTCATATCTCTCATGGTCAGCAACAGTGTCTCCCATCTTTTTCTTGAGAAGGTTTCCTCCGCTTTACTACTTACAACTCACTAGGGTATGAAAAAGCCGTTTACTTATTGTTTGACTGGTTACCTCCAGCTACTTTTAATTCTCGTTGAGGACTGGCTATACGATGAGTAATCCTAAATTGTGGATTGCTCTCATCCCTCGCTGTTACAGGCTACCTCGCTTTCTGTAGTATTTTAAATAGACAATACATATTTATCCCGTCGATTTGCTGGTTTTCTATACGTGTTTGTGGTCTACCAATTGCTCCTTTTTCTCTAACTTCATATCGTTGAAACGTCTGCAGCATGTTCGATCTCTGATGTTGCCGCTGTCAGGAGACAGAAAATCTTCGGGTAAGGCAGCTTGCACCTGGAGAGAGGAAAGCGGCAACAAACAGGGCAGCAGTTTCAGTTAATTCTACTCAATTCATTTGATTGAGACTCGTCATGCAAACGTTTTAACATTTTCATTATCATTTCCGCAACAGCCAAAAAATCATCCTCATATCAGTCTGCCGAGCGTTCACATTTCCCCCGTATCCCGTATTTCATTTGTTACTGAGACATTAACGAGAACGTTGGGCGAACTCGCAACGGGGAAGTTGGACGCTCTCGCTGAAACGCGCAGGGATTGTTCATCCTTAACTAATCTTCTTCGATGTCCGAGCTGCGCTACATCCCACAGTGTTTGCATTTCTTCATCCGTGACAACATTACTTCCCTACCAGCGCGTTATATGAGTTCTCTGCTTCTCAGTTCTGCGCGTCAAAGCGAATACATTCAGAAGCTCGATGCACGCATTAAATTCTTTCTCGCAAAGCAGCGTGTAGTGTAACACGCAGTAGCTCCACCCAGGAGCTGTCATTGCCATTATGCTCCAGCTACTGCGAAGTCGTTCTACTGCACTGCCTGTATGGTACGTTTTTCCCTATTTTGTAACAGTTTAATACCATTTATCTTGTGAGCAATCAAGTCTGTGTTTACACTAATTAGCTCCTGTTAACGGTTAGGTGCCCCACTGTGTCGAGAACTGGCAAGAATATCACCAGCACGTCCGGGAAAAGCAGCTACACGTTAAGTGATTAAAGGAAGAGGTGGTTTGCACTGAGGCTGTGTATTAATTTGAATAAGATGCTTTGTTAACCAGTGTTGGTCAATTTCATCCCACTGTATCTTATGCAAATTTTAATTTACGTATAACTATAGTATCCTATTTGTAGCTCTTATATGTTTCCAAGCGTGTTCGGAAATAGTAGGTGGAAACGTAAGTGACATTCCGAGTCGGGCGTGTTTAGCCTAATTGTTAACTGCTCGCAATGAGCACTAAGTCGAGTGTTGTACAGTTTTCCAGTTGACACTTCAGATTGTAAGATGTGTAGTGTAATCTTCATAATTGCGACATAGCACTGGAGACCACATTTATTTGTTCTAACAATTTAGGAAGTAATTAGTCGTGTCGACAATACAGGTATACATGTGTGGCAACTAGCGCTGCGAGCCAGCATCAATTCTTGTCCGACCTTCAGATCAAGCTGTTTCCCTGACCATTGTCGTGACCTCTCATGGTCTCTGTTTCATGTCAACTACTCTCTGTAGCGTATCTAGTATAATATTCGTAGGAAAGTCGCTCTGCTCTTAAACAGTTCTTTAGTTGGACACCAGTACGAAACTGTGTGACGAAAAATTGGGGCTGACATACATCCCAATTAACTGGGAATGTCTCACTCTCTCACATTGTCCCAAAGAGGTTCCAATGTCAGCCTAGCTGCCTAGATTTCCAAATAGAATCGAAGATTTATATTCTACTGGTTCAATATATTAATATACAATGTATAAGCAACCACTCTCATACTATCTCTAGTTTATGTGACTGCAGTTAGCAACGCTGTATAACAACCATTATTCGCTTGTTCGTATTGTTGTGTAACTTGAGTTCCATAAATTCGTTTACCGTTGAAGTGCCTGTGTGCGTTATTGTAATATGTGAGTCCTCATTGCCTTGTGATGCCAAAAGCCAACGCTAAGTGCTCTTTCAGTGAGGGATACACAGAAATATTACCGTTCATAAAAAGAGGCAATGTAGATGGCGAAGCATTCTGAATACGCTATTCCTGCTATTTTTTAGTCGAGCTTGGAGAGAAATCTGATGTAAGTCAGCATATTAAAACCAAAAAGGACGAGAGGAGTACACAAGGACAGACATTCAAATCAAAACCCAAAACTTTTTTTTGTAAAACTAGTTACATGAGATGAAATTCTCAGTTGAACTTATAACACAATATAGAACTGCAAATCATCACCATTCATTTAAGTCACTCGATCTGACGACGAAATTTTGTTCTGTTATGTATCCCGATTCTATGATGGCTAAAATGCAAAGTTTCGTAAGAACAAAAGCCACAACAATAATCAGTTACATTCTTGTCCTTCATTCTGTATCCATTTGCACTTTGAACTTGGAAAAACCTTCGTTTGACAGACTGGCAACTGATTGCGGCAAACACAAAACATTGAAATTATTTGCTATAGATTGTCAGTATTTTGATGCAGCTGAAAGGACAAACACTAAACTAGACTAAACTAGTTACATTGTATTCTGTTCAAAATGAAACATTAGAGACTATATCCAATTTATGCATTTCAGTGTTCATATATCTTAAACTTAACTTAAAAAAATGTGTAGCATTTCCCGGCTACAACTGCAACATCAATTTCTGGGGTTGAATCGTAGAGGTGAAAACATATTTAGTCGCTTAGAAACGAAGCTGGGAAATAACGTGGAAGGATTGGGCTGCCCAGCACACGTTTTACATAACATTGTATCAACTGCTGCAGACATTTTACATGCTGATATCAATTTAATTGTGGTGAATCAAACCTCAGAACTTGCTGAGTTTTGTGAATTTCTGAATACCAGCTATAGAAAACTTTCGTCAGGCTCTAACACTAAACGGTTGTCTTTTAATCCTACAGTCGAGAAAATCTTACAGCTGTCAGAAGCTCTCAAATCTTTTCTTCTTGTCAGAAGAAAAACCACCAAAGATTTTAGCAGAATTTTCCTCTGATTCTTTAAGGGAGACTTTCCTTTGAATTATTCACTCTCAGTTGAGTTTGGTTAGTAAGCAAATAAAGAAAATTGCGTGTAGTAACATGTCTGTGATTTGAGTGAAGGTCATTGTTGAGAATATAGTAATTTCTCTACACGAGAAAGAAAACTAAGGAAATTTGTTAAAAATACAAAAGATTTTTGTTTTGAACTAACCATCGGAAAATTTCAGTGACATAAAAGCGCTTTATGAAACTGCCATTACTTATCTCACAGAAGTGTATCATCAAGTATCAGGTTTTGGCAATTTTGAGGTATGTCTGACTAAATCAGTGGAATAGGAAGACACAGGGAGGACATTGGTTTATTTAAAAAGAAAAGAAGTAGATATTTTTGAGTCATCAAAGTTTGATCAGTACGTGCATTTGAACAATTTTCTGGTTTCAAAAGTTTCAGAGGATAATTGTAAGTCAGTATTACCTGCCCGGTTGAAGCGGCTGGAATTGTTTAGAAATGTAGAGTTCAGCGTTCAGAAATCAGAATTGCTAAAGATGTGTCAGATTTGTTTTCAGCACATGTTTATAATACTGAAAGAACTAATTTACTAATGGGAGCTCAATAGACTGAGGAACGGACTCGTTTGGATTTGTCAACAATTGAGAGCATCTTTCACTGTACTTAACAACTTTAAAATGAGCTGTGAGATATTTTATAATTATTCAAATAAACAAACTGATCTTCTGAAAGCTGTCAAATTATCTGAGATGTATGACTAGTCCATAACATAATCTGTTCAAAAATTATGTATGTAAAAACTTAAGTTACACTTCATTCTTTTCAAATATACACTCCTGGAAATGGAAAAAATAACACATTGACACCGGTGTGTCAGACCCACCATACTTGCTCCGGACACTGCGAGAGGGCTGTACAAGCAATGATCACACGCACGGCACAGCGGACACACCAGGAACCGCGGTGTTGGCCATCGAATGGCGCTAGCTGCGCAGCATTTGTGCACCGCCGCCGTCAGTGTCAGCCAGTTTGCGGTGGCATACGGAGCTCCATCGCAGTCTTTAACACTGGTAGCATGCCGCGACAGCGTGGACGTGAACCGTATGTGCAGTTGACGGACTTTGAGCGAGGGCGTATAGTGGGCATGCGGGAGGCCGGGTGGACGTACCGCCGAATTGCTCAACACGTGGGGCGTGAGGTCTCCACAGTACATCGATGTTGTCGCCAGTGGTCAGCGGAAGGAGCACGTGCCCGTCGACCTGGGACCGGACCGCAGCGACGCACGGATGCACGCCATGACCGTAGGATCCTACGCAGTGCCGTAGGGGACCGCACCGCCACTTCCCAGCAAATTAGGGACACTGTTGCTCCTGGGATATCGGCGAGGACCATTCGCAACCGTCTCCATGAAGCTGGGCTACGGTCCCGCACACCGTTAGGCCGTCTTCCGCTCACGCCCCAACATCGTGCAGCCCGCCTCCAGTGGTGTCGCGACAGGCGTGAATGGAGGGACGAATGGAGACGTGTCGTCTTCAGCGATGAGAGTCGCTTCTGCCTTGGTGCCAATGATGGTCGTATGCGTGTTTGGCGCCGTGCAGGTGAGCGCCACAATCAGGACTGCATACGACCGAGGCACACAGGGCCAACACCCGGCATCATGGTGTGGGGAGCGATCTCCTACACTGGCCGTACACCACTGGTGATCGTCGAGGGGACACTGAATAGTGCACGGTACATCCAAACCGTCATCGAACCCATCGTTCTACCATTCCTAGACCGGCAAGGGAACTTGCTGTTCCAACAGGACAATGCACGTCCGCATGTATCCCGTGCCACCCAACGTGCTCTAGAAGGCGTAAGTCAACTACCCTGGCCAGCAAGATCTCCGGATCTGTCCCCCATTGAGCATGTTTGGGACTGGATGAAGCGTCGTCTCACGCGGTCTGCACGTCCAGCACGAACGCTGGTCCAACTGAGGCGCCAGGTGGAAATGGCATGGCAAGCCGTTCCACAGGACTACATCCAGCATCTCTACGATCGTCTCCATGGGAGAATAGCAGCCTGCATTGCTGCGAAAGGTGGATATACACTGTACTAGTGCCGACATTGTGCATGCTCTGTTGCCTGTGTCTATGTGCCTGTGGTTCTGTCAGTGTGATCATGTGATGTATCTGACCCCAGGAATGTGTCAATAAAGTTTCCCCTTCCTGGGACAATGAACTCACGGTGTTCTTATTTCAATTTCCAGGAGTGTATTTATATAAGTATTATGCTCAATAGCGAGGCGTAGGCTAATTTTTCCAGGCATTTGAACTCCCTCCTCACCCTCATTTTATTATTGGATGTCTGTGGATTTTTTCCCGATTTTAGTACCAACGTTTATGCCAATCCTACGAAAATTATTAATAAGAATCATAAGTATAGGTGCATCGCAGTGCTTCTTAATCAAGCGACGAGTCCTCAAAATCCAAGTGGTCAATACTACAAATCATGTTGCTGTGACATGCTCTGAACATGGCATACGTGTTTCGAAGGAGAAGGAGGTTTTGCAAGCAGCGTCAGTGGAACTAATACCTTTTTTAATGGATGTGTCATAGCCACGGATGGAAGAATATGGAAAAAGTTGCACGCATATTTATTACATCTACATTTTAAAGGAGGCGCTCTTCCTGGCTTGCGATAATTTCTAGCGTAAATTGTGCTTGCGAGCGAAATAATAATTCGTGAGATAGCTATAGTCGTTATTAGACGCTTTCCTTGCAATGCTTGAACGTTAATTACTACTTGTGTTACCGTATGCTACCACTATCAAGCCGCTTTTTTTTTTTGGGGGGGGGGGGGGAATCATCAGTGTTCTGGTTAGTTTGATAAAGTCTGCCACGATTTCCTCTCCTGGGCCAATTTCTTCATCTTATAGTAGCAGTTACAGTCAACGTTCCCAATTGTTTCTCGGATATTTTCCAATCTCTGGCTTCTCCTTCAATTTTGCTCTCTATAGCTACATCTGCTGTTATAAAAGTTTATCTCTGGTGTCTCAATGAGTGCCCTGTTATCCGATCCCTTCACCTTGTGTTTTCTACGCATTTCTTTCTTCACCGGTTCTGCGGAAGACATCATTTTTTACCTTTTCAGTCCACTTAATTTTCAACGTTCTTCTATGGTATCACGTTTAAGATGTTTCACTTCTTTCTTTCTCACAGATAGCACAAACGAGAGCTGTGTTATGAGAAAATCATCATGTTAATAAAACCATTTCGGCTGTAACATAGTGCATTAATTTTCAAGTGGTTTGCATAAGGTGGCAACTTGCGGTCACTAACAATTGAAACCTAAGAATAAGGTAAGCCCAGTAAGAATTACGTTGTAAAGATTAACTGTTATCAAGTGCACACGACGGTAAAAGAAAGTAAAATAGACCATTTACGTTCACTATATAGCGTCATCTAAATAAGTCCAAATCCTCATCGGTAATATTCAATGTTAAGATACCATAGGATACTTAGCATAAGCTTAGTAACATCTCAAAACAACGATTTTTACAGTCTGTACACAAAAAGTTCTTAAATTAGGCAGCTAAAAAGCTAACATTATCATTAACATAGTTATATGTCAACACCACAAGTTTTCAGTTACAAATAAGGGAAGTTACAGTATTTAATGTATAGAGTTTCACAGTACTAATTAACATGAACGATATGTAAGAGTCAAGATCTCAATAATTTTCGGACTTTGTACGATAGAACATTGGTGCTTCAATATGACTGTGTCCGGTATTCTCTCCATACCCCTCAACATACATACATATTCGAAAAATAACCCATATGCAGCAAGTAGATAGTTGAATCCATTCAGACAGGAATATTCACTGGCTCCTATATACTAACCTCATAGCTAAGTGTCACGTAAAGAACAACTCTGTCCCATCATCTTTCGGGCGTGCACTCGGGACAGCGACAATTTTTCTTGCGATATTTCGGCTAGAAACCTCCCAGCCATCTTCAAGGCGAGTCGGAGACTGAGTTCATAGCGTTTGCGTGTGCCTATTTATACGGAGAGTCACGTGATACAAAGCTGATGAGGATTGAAAGCGCATGCGTCAAAGTCGCCACTACTGCGCTAGTCATAGATAAGATGTATATAGCAAAGATAAACATATAAGCGCAGAGTCCAAACAAAATAGTGCTGCTGCGAATCCACCGTGCTTGTTAATAAATAATTAATCTTTAAAAGCGGTAACATCTGTCGGAAGTGAAGATGCAGAAATTCTTTCCGAACGAAGGTGTGAAGTAAGCGGTTTCCAAGCATTGTCAAGATGAAATCCTTCGTCACGGTTTAGCAGGTTATCGGCTAGTTGTATTTCTACAGCTTCCTCAACAACTGAGTCCCAGAAAGATGAAGCAGTAGTTAAAATCTTAACATCTTTATAATCCATGGCATGGCCAGTAGAAATGCAATGTTCGGCAACTGCTGATTTGTTGGACTGAAGAAGACGTGTGTATCGCTGGTGTTCGACGCATCGTTCCTGTAGAGTGCGCGTGGTTTGCCCTATGTAACGTTTGCCACACTCACAAGGGATTTCATAAACTCCCGCCTTTCGCAAGAGCAGATCATCCTTAACGGATCCCAACAAGTCTGCACTCTTAGCTGGTGGGCGGAATATCAGATCCACTTTATGTTTCTTCAAGATTCTAGCGATTTTAGAAGAAACATTACCCACGTATGGGAGAAAGGCTGTAGATTTCACTTCCCTTTCCACTTCCTCATTCTTGTCCTGTGATTTTTCTGCAGTTTTTATTTGCAGGGCTTTCTTAATCTGCTGTTGCGAATAGCCATTTCTCCTAAAAACTGCTTCCAGGTGTACAAGCTCATCCTGCAGGTTGTCAACATCAGACACTACATGAGCCCTGTGGACCAAAGTTTTCAGAACACTAATAATTCCCGTCTCCATTTATATGGTCTATTCAGCTCTCATGAAGACAAACTAATCTTCGTCAAGAGATTCACCTCTTTTTCTTTTTTTCTCAATACTCTTCTAGTCACCAGTTGACAAACATGAGGTGTCACTCTCATTCGACGTCATGGGGGACCATTCTCGATGCTGAACGGTGGATGCGGGCTGGATTCCCAGTAAGATACCACTCAGAATCGTTGAGGACATCTGAGGTGCAACTGGAAAATTTCGAAAGCTGACTGTAATGTCTGGAAAAGCGGTAAATGATCACTTGCCAATATCGACCGGTGGGGAATGCTGTGTCATAGAATGCTATTCCCACAGAGATTTATTTAGTTCAGAGAGTCCAAGTCGATTACCTCATTATATATATTTATCTCTTGCTAAATTAATTAGCAGTTCGCCGCTAAAACGTTTACGGAAATCTGTCGTTTTGTCTTCTGTTTTCTAAATAATCGACACAAAGTCCACTATAATCCATCGTCTTGTCCATCTCACTAATATTAACAGTTACGAAAGTACCACATCGAATCTTGTTGATACGAGATGAAATGCTTATCACAAACGAAAATAAGGTACCACAGCTTGATTCGAAACAAGACGTCTTGCCTTTATTTATCACATCCATGCACAGCTAAAAGATCAGTTATAGTTGCTGCCAGTTCTTCTGAACTGTTCGTGTTGTGCGTACAGGTGGCTCAAGTGGAATAGCGTAGCAAATTGCATAGTAGGGCTCCGTTTCCGATTCCGTGTTGTTGTCCAGCTCACAGTTTGAACCTGTCACAAATATTCAGCTTGGAATATATTTTTCTTTCAACAGTACAAGACTCTCATCATTGTAACAACGATGAGATCTTTTTCAAGTCAAATTCTCCTCTGTAGATTTGCCTTGGCGATGAGTGGTTAGTTCACTGGACTCGCATTCGGGAGGATTGGTTCAAATGGTTCAAATGGCTCTGAGCACTATGGGAGTTAACATCTGTGGTCATCAGTCCCCTAGAACTTAGAACTACTTAAACCTAAGTAACCTAAGGACAACACACACATCCATGCCCGAGGCAGGATTCGAACCTGCGACCGTAGCGGTCACGCGGTTCCAGACTGAAGCGCCTAGAACCGCACGGCCACAATGGCCGGCTTCGGGAGGATGACGGTTCAAATCTACGTCCAGCGATCCTGATTCAGATTTTCCATGATTTCTCTAAATCGTTTAAGGCAAATGCCGGGATGGTTCCCTCGAAAGGCAGGTCCGTTTTCCCTCTCCTTCCTTCCATAATCGGAACTTGTGCTCCGTTTCTAATGATAATCTCCCCCCCCCTCCCCTCCAACCCTTTGGCGGCGCTCGTCGCACCGCCTCTTAGGAGGACATCTGTGAAGTATGGACGAAAAGAGAGGGTGCAGTGACATGACGAACTTTGAATTGGAGCTTGCCCAGTTGGTACTATCGAGAGAGCGGACGTAAAAACGGAGGTCACATAGTTCAACATTTTCCATAGATTTCTTATCCCAGTTGTCGCAGAAATATAAAGAAAAAAGATTGACTGTAGTGATCGAAATGCAATATATTTGTTCACTACATGAGTATTTTTTTCTATGTAAGGTATTTGGTCACTACTCAATAGTTTTTCAAATTACACTTTTTTTTAAAGTCGCTCTTTACACGTCATAAGAAACAGAAGCTTTTCTGCTTAGTTCGTCCTTTTAACCTGGGAAAGAAACTTGCAGAAAGGCTTGTCGTACCAATAAGTAATCAAAACCATGTTATCCTGTAAGGCTTTCTCAGAAAACCTCATGACATTGAAAAGTGGCGAGAAGCACCTGTGTACATGTGAATCGTTCGACTTTTTCATAGTATTTCACCACTTTATCCACAGCTATCCTGGCTACGTGCAGAGAAGTGCAGAGATTTCCGAACAGTGTAACTCATCTACAGTTTTGCCAACGTGTTCTGTCACTCAGATCTATGCTCTGTATTAACGCTGTAACGTATATGCAACAAATATGTAACGTAGCTACATTCAACGTTGCCCATGTTCGTCCGTGAATCTGGACTCGATAAGCAACCTCAGCTATCAGCAAACGGAATCTAACCAGCATAACACTGTGTGTGTGTTGTATGAGTGTCAGTTTCACTGTTATTTAAGCCCTCAACAGATCGTTACATGAAAAACTTAAAACTAACATTTGGATAAGTTACCTGACTGCGTATTTGAATATGAAAACTACAGGAACAAATGAACCTGTAATAATGAATACCTAAGTCATGTGACTGCATTTCTGAACAAGAATTTTCAAGTGATACAGAATCTGACTTGTGCAGCGGAATTTACTGGACTAGACTGCAGTGTCAGTGTCAGTGCCTCCGTTTTGACCCTAAGCTTTGCACTCACCTCTTTAGATAACTGCCTTTTTCCATGTGGTTTACTGCAATGCGCTGCAGCATGCAGCAACAGTGGCTATAGCTTATTGTTTCTAAGAGTGAATTTAATAAAAAGGACTTTGCTTGAGTCATGTTAACTACTAAATAACTTTTGAGAAGGAATTTCATTAATTAAGTCTATTTAAAACTGCAGAATCATCACGAACAAGTATTAATAATGACAATGACAAGTTACATATGCGTCAATAATGACTGAGTGCCAAATTAATAAATTATTTAAACTTCAAAGTTGCATTAACATTTAGTAACCACAGCATATTATTATTATTATTATTATTTGGAGGATGAGGAGGCTTCTGTCACTGACAAGTAAAACACAGGATTATTGCAAACTCGGACTAACAACCACGAGTCTAACCCTGCAGTTGCTTTTCCATTGTGCTTGCGAATTTTACCTTGAATTCCACCTACAAGCCTAGTTAAGCCATCTGGATCTCTCCTGGCTATATAAATGAAATCAGACCTTGAGTGTGGTAAGATCTTTCATCATCGACGTGAGGGCAGCGTGACACGTCTTCTGTCCCCGAGCTCTCGACCGACACTACTGCTTCCACTCTCGCACAGACCTCGTCTCACAACAATGCTTAGAATCGCGCTCCCATGATTCACCCTCAGATTGCTATTATCGATATCTGAGTGCTTACACAATGCAAAGAATGGCGTTAAGGTGGATATATTGTTTTATGTAATGGAGAGTTCTGACACACTCCTTACAAGGCTCTTATCTGAACGATATAGCTGAAAGACTCGTTCCCGACAGAGCAAAATCCTTTCTGTCCCATTCCATCAAATGGACCGTTTCAGTAGTAGGAAGCTGCCTCTGGAATGACCTCCCTCACTACGTTAGAGAACTGAACAACATTCCCAGCTTCAAAAAGACAATTTATGACACAGCTACTGACAACAATAATGCTGCCCTTGTCTTGTACACGCCCCTTACCCCTTACATGTACGTACATTTCTTCCTTACCAGACGTTCCACATTTCCTAAATTCCTTAGATGATGGATCTTATCTAAATTTCTCTTCCTCAGAATTCGCTATGCCAGAAAACGCTCCTATCACAGTTATTATTGGTTGTTTGGTTTGTGGGGGTTGAAAGGACTGTGCGGCTACTCCCGGCGGAGGTTCGAGTCCTCCCTCGGGCATGGGTGTGTGTGTTTGTCCTTAGGATAATTTAGGTTAAGTAGTGTGTAAGCGTAGGGACTGAGGACCTTAGCAGTTAAGTCCCATAAGGTTTCACACACATTTGAACTTTTTTTTTTTTGTTGAAGGGAGCAGATTAGAAAGGCCATCGGTCCCAGTTATTATTATTACTATTATTATTATTATTATTATTATTATCATTATGAGCAATGGGTGTAGAAATAGTACCGTTGGTTTTAATGTTCATAACATGACCAATACTATAGTATTAACAAAGTTTACTTCTCAATACGACTTGCCATATAAGCATATCTCATGGCGGTACATTAATGCATCTTTCTGTCTGCTTATCAAAGAGCCAATACCCAGTATCATGCTATGAAACAGTCACGTAATTTCAATGTGCACAATCTGAAGATGACCCTAAAAAGTTTAGAAAACTAGAATATGGAATAAAATATTAATTCAAAAAAGTGACTGGTTGCAGTTTTCACTGTGTAAATTCAATTCTTATTCCAATAACTTTTAATTTGTTTACTACCACTTCATTACTATTTAGTATATTACAGTTATTGTTTAAGAATACGATATGAACAATACTGTACGTGTAGAACTCTAGTCCGTTGTAACAGCAGGCCCTAAGATTCTAATTCGATCATGTTAAATAAATAATTAAATTTTGCCCTTTAAGCTAATTCGCAGCGAAATGAGCGCTGAGTGAGTTTCTCCTGGACGCATCTACGGCACCGAGCGACGGGCCACCTGGTTAGCAAGCTGGACTCGTATTCGATAGGCCAGTGATTCAGTTCCCCGCCCGGCCATCCAGAGCTACGATTCCCGTGGTTTGCGTAGATCATTTAATGCTAGTTCCAGAAAAGCTCAACTGAACGAAATACGTCCGATTTCTCTCCATACTTTTACCCTTTCTGAGCTTGCAGACAGTTTCTAATGACTCGCTGGTCAGTGGATCGCTGGACCCTGCTGCTGCTGCCTCCCCCACTGCCTCCGCTTGCAGCCACGGCAGCGGCGGAGAAGCCCGCCCTGCGAGGACCAGCCATCGGAAATTTCTGGGGGCCGCTTCTCAATATCCGGCAGGGTAGGAGGCGAATGGAGCCAATGTCCCCACTCATCTGTTCCACACCGGCGGCACTTGGCCGACAGCTGCTAACAGAACCAACTTCTGCCGACGAGCGATCCACTTGCTGGCTTCCGCCTCCCCTGAAGGAAAATCCAGCGTCTGTTCTCTCATTCTCTGCCCCGTTACTACAGCCGATCTCCTCTGTGCCCCCTATCCCGAGGCTACTCCTCAGTTTCAGGGTAAGCTGTGACACTTACTACTTGCACATGGTTTTAGCTGTCTGGAAAATTGTCCCATTTTCTTGTCGTTTTAGGTTAGACTGACAATTTCTCCGACGCCTGTCTCAGGAGCTGATTGCCAAACCTAATTCTGTTAATTTATTTTACATCTCTTGGCCGAGTTACGTTGTGGTAATGGCATACATTTCTGTCGGCGATGGAGGGAATTTATTACTAGGGATGTGAAAAACTGACAGGTTAATAGCAATACCGGTATTTTATTTCTGAATAATTGGTATTTTTCGGTATTTGTTTGGTCTTGGTTATGACATGCGTTTTTTACTTTCTATTAGTAACCGATTAAAAAATCGAAGAATCAATTATCAGTAGCATCAGTGCCAAAAATTTTCATTTTTAAATAACCCTTTTTTTTAAAAAAGGAGAATTTTTTCTTCATAAAATTGACATAGATTTGAAATTCACCGAGGCGGCAAAAGTCAGTGGATACCTCCTAATAGACCGCCTTTTCGCTGCATAGCGCAGCAACTCGATGTCGCATGGACTCAACAAGTCACTAGAAATCCCCTGCAGAGATACTGAGCCATGTTGTTGTTGTTGTGGTCTTCAGTCGTGAGACTGGTTTGATGCTACTCTCCATGCTACCCTATCCTGTGCAAGCTTCTTCATCTCCCAGTACTTACTGCAACCTACATCCTTCTGAATCTGCTTAGTGTACTCATCTCTTGGTCTCCCTCTACGATTTTTACCCTCCACACTGCCCTCCAATGCTAAATTTGTGATCCCTTGATGCCTCAGAACATGTTCTACCAACCGGTCCCTTCTTCTTGTCAAGTTGTGCCACAAACTCCTCTTCTCCCCAATTCTATTCAGTACCTCCTCACTAGTTATGTGATCTGCCCATCTAATCTTCAGCATTCTTCTGTAGGACCACATTTCGAAAGCTTCTATTCTCTTCTTGTCCAAACTATTTATCGTCCATGTTTCACTTCCATACATGGCTACACTCCATACAAATACTTTCACAAACGACTTCCTGACACTTAAATCTATACTCGATGTTAACAAATTTCTCTTCTTGAGAAACACTTTCCTTGCCATTCCGAGTCTACATTTTATATCCTCTGTACTTCGACCATCATCAGTTATTTTGCTCCCCAAATAGCAAAACTCCTTCACTCCTTTATTTATTTATTTATTTATTTATTTATTTATTTCACCTGATCAGATTAGGGCCATCAGGCCCTCTCTTACATCGGACCAGTATTCCACACATGCAGCATTTCACACATCAGAGTTACATCATGAACATAGTTTAAATGAGAAAATTAGCTTACTCTAGTGACAATATGAATAAAGAGTAGTGACTAAGACCTAATAAAGTAAATGCGGAAGTATTTTTACAACAGTTGCTATACATACAGATTATGATAAAAGCAATAATAATAACAGTAAAACAAAAAATCAAATAATAATGATAAACATGACTAAGACGTAATAAAGTAAATGCTGGCAGTATTTTTACATCAGGTGCTATACATACAGATTATGGTGAAAGCAATAATAATAACAGTAAAAAAAATCAAATAATAATGACAAACATGAGAAAGATTGGCAATAGTAATGAAGGTTTGTGCAGATGTACATTAATATCTTGGTGTGTAAAGTAGATGTTTACTAGTATAGCGAGTTTTGGGTAAGGGAGGTTTAAGGAAGGGGAGAGAAGGAAGTAATGAGGTGAAGTGCACTCATGTACAGAGGAAGGCATTACTGTTGCTTAAGTAGATACGTCATTAACTGTTTTTTGAAGCCGGTCATGTTTTTAAGTTCTCTAACATAACGAGGGAGGTTATTCCACAGTCGGGTTCCCGCTACTGTAAAGGACTTGGAGAAGGTGACTGAGCGATGCAGTGGAACGGAGAGGATTTTATTATGATGGGAACGTGTGTTTCTGTCATGTTGTTCCGACATGAGTATTAGGGACGAGGAGAGATATGAGGGACAGTGTACATTTATAAGGCAGTAGATGAGACAGAGTGTATGGAAATCTCTGCGTTTGTCTGCACGCAGCCAGGACAATTTTGCATATGCTGGTGAAATGTGATCAAAAAGTCGAACGTCACAGATATATCGGACGCAGGCATTCGTGACCAGTTCTAGACGTCGGCAATTTTCCTGAGAGAGGCCTTGTAGGATAATATCGCCGTAGTCAATGATTGGGAGTATAAGCGTTTGTACTAATTTCTTTTTCAGATCGAAAGGGAAGAGCTTTTAATATTTTTGTAGGACATGAAGGGATGCTGATGCTTTTTTGCACACTGGAGTTACGTGCTCTGTCCAATTTAGAGTTTCATATATTATTACTCCCAAACTCTTTGCTGAGGGCGAGAAGTTAATATTTGTTCCATTTTGGATAAGAGGTGGTACGGATTCCCGATGTTTTGGGCTAATGAGCTTAGAGTGACCAACAAGTACCGCTTGGGTTTTAGATGGGTTTAGTTTTAGACCTATGTCCTGTGCCCATTTTGACAGTGCATCGAGGTCAGTAATGAAATTTTCAATAGTTTTCTTGAGATTGCTTGGTTTCGCACTTAGATACAACTGAAGGTCATCAGCATACATATGGTATTTGCAATAGGTCAGGACAGATGACACATCATTGACATAAAGAGAGAAGAGTATAGGACCTAATACTGAGCCTTGGGGAACGCCTGACACTACCTGCCGCCATTGTGATTTTATATTCCCAGACAGGACGCGTTGCTGACGAGACGTCATGTATGAGCGAAACCATTGCACTGCTCTTGGTGAGAAATTTAGACCGCTAAGTTTGGCTAGTAAGATGTCGAAGTCGACAGTATCAAATGCTTTGCTGAAATCTAAGAAGCAAATGATAGTCGCTTCTTGTCTGTCCATGGCAAGTTTCAGGTCATCTGTCACCTTTATCAGAGCGGATGTTGTGCTTCGATGTTTACGGAAACCTGATTGGTATTCGTCTAGTAGGTTGTTAGTAGTTAGGTAGTTGGTGAGCTGGTCATGAACTATATATTCTAAGGCCTTTGATAGTGCAGGAAGAAGTCAGATGGGGCGGTAGTCAGAGGCTGCTGTGGCGATGTCCTTTTTAGGCAGTGGCTTAATTTGTCCCAGTTTCCAGGCCTCAGGGAAAACACTTGTGATTAATGAATCGTTGAAAATGTCTGTTATAGAGGGCAGTAGTTGGTCAATAAGTTTTACCATCTGGATAGTGGTACCATCATGTCCAGTAGATGCTGATCTAATCCGCATTATGGCTTTCTTGACAGTACTGCAAGTGACGTACTGTAGATAGAATTTTTCTTTGCTACAGTCGTTCATCCCAATGAAGTAATCAATGATTCTCTGTTTTTTTTGCGGATCAATTTTGGTTGCAGGTAATGTGAAGAATCGGTTTAGTTCTTCAGCTGGGACCATGGGATTTTCTGCAACTTTTATTTTGCCTAAACCGAGACTACGGAGATTTTTCCACAGGATAGCTGGTCTACTACATCTATTTTCAGCTAATGTACGGGCATGTCTGAGCTTAGCGTTTCTCACCGCTTGACTACCTTTGTTTCGTTTCTGCTTTAAGTGTCTCATTTCCTAATCTAATTCCTCAGCAACACCCGAATTATTCCGACTACATTCCATTATCCTCGTTTTGCTTTTGTTGACGTTCATCTTATATCCTCCTTTCAAGACACTGGCCATTCCGTTCAACTGCTCTTCCAAGTCCTTTGCTGTCTCTGGCAGAATTACAATGTCATCGACGAACCTCAAAGTTTTTATTTCTTCTCCATGGAGTTTAATACCTACTCCGATTTTTTCTTTTGTTTCCTTTACTGCTTGCTCAATATACAGATTGAATAACATCAGGGAGAGGCTACAACCCTGACTCACTCCCTTCCCAACCACTGCTTCCCTTTGATGTCCCTCGACTCTTATAACTGCCACCTGCTTTCTGTACAAATTGTAAATAGCTTTTCGCTCCCTGTATTTTACCCCTGCCACCACCAGAATTTGAAAGAGAGTATTCCATTCAATATTGTCAAAAGCTTTCTCTAAGTCTACAAATGCTAGAAATGTAGGTTTGCCTTTCCTTAATCTTTCTTCTAAGGTAAGTCGTAAGGTTAGTATTGCCTCACGTGTTCCAACATTTCTACGGAATCCAAACTGATATTCCCCGAGGTCGGCTTCTACCAGTTTTTCCATTCTTCTGTAAAGAATTCGTGTTAGTATTTTGCAGCTGTGACTTATTAAACTGATAGTTCGGTAATTTTTACATCTGTCAACAACTGCTTTCTTTGGGATTGGAATTATTATATTCTTCTTGAAGTCTGAAGGTATTTCGCCTGTCTCATACATCTTGCTCACGAGATGGTAGAGTTTTGTCAGGACCGGCTCTCCCAAGGCTATCAGTAGTTCTAATGGAATGTTGTCTACTCCCGGGGCCTTGTTTCGACTCAGGTCTTTCAGTGCTCTGTCAAACTCTTCGCGCTGTATCGTATCTCCCATTTCATCTTCATCTACATCCTCTTCCATTTCCATAATATGGTCCTCGAGTACATCGCCCTTGTACAGACCCTCTATATACTCCTTCCACCTTTCTGCTTTCCCTTCTTTGCTTAGGACTGGGTTTCCATCTGAGCTCTTGATATTAATACGAGTGGTTCTCTTCTCTCCAAAGGTCTCTTTAATTTTCCTGTAGGCAGTATCTACCTTACCCCTAGTGAGATAAGCCTGTACATCCTTACATTTGGCCTCGAGCCATCCCTGCTTAGCCCTTACCCCTAGTGAGATAAGCCTCTACATCCTTACATTTGTCCTCGGGCCATCCCTGCTTAGTCATTTTGCACTTCCTGTCGATCTCATTTTTGAGACGTTTGTACTCCTTTTTGCCTGCTTCATTTACTGCATTTTTATATTTTCTCCTTTCATCAGTTAAATTCAATATTTCTTTTGTTACCCAAGGATTTATACTAGCCCTCATCTTTTTACCTACTTGATCCTTTGCTGCCTTCACTACTTCATCCCTCAAAGCTACCCATTATTCTTCTACTGTACTTCTTTCCCCCATTCCTGTCAATTGTTCCCTTATGGTCTCCATGAAACTCTGTACAACCTCTGGTTTAGTCAGTTTATCCAGGTCCCATCTCCTTAAATTCCCAAATTTTTGCAGTTTCTTCATTTTTAATCTACAGTTCATTAACAATAGATTGTGGTCAGAGTCCACATCTGCCCCTGGAAATGTCTTACAATTTAAAACCTGGTTCCTAAATCTCTGTCTTACCATTATATAATCTATCTGATACCTTTTAGTATCTCCAGGATTCTTCCAGGTATACAACCTTCTTTTATGATTCTTGAACCAAGTGTTAGCTATGATTAAGTTATGCTGTGTGCAAAATTCTACCAGACAGCTTCCTCTTTCATTTCTTACCCCCAATCCATATTCACCTACTATGTTTCCTTCTCTTCCTTTTCCAACTCTCGAATTCCAGTCACCCATGACTATTAAATTTTCGTCTCCCTTCACACTTGAATAATTTCTTGTAACTCATCATACATTTCATCAATTTCTTCATCATCTGCAGAGCTAGTTGGCATATAAACTTGTACTACTGTAGTAGGTGTGGGCTTCGTGTCTATCTTGGCCACAATGTTGCGTTCACTATGCTGCTTGTAGTAGCTTACCCACACTCCTATTTTTTTATTCATTATTAAACCTACTCCTGCATTACCCCTATTTGATTTTGTATTTATAACCCTGCATTCACCTGACCAAAAGTCTTGGTCCTCCTGCCACCGAACTTCACTAATTCTTACCATATCTAACTTTAACCTATCCATTTCCCTTTTTAAATTTTCTAACCTACCTGCCCGATTAAGGGATCTGACATTCCACGCTCCGATCCGTAGAACGGTAGTTTTCTTTCTCCTGATAACGACGTCCTCCTGAGTAGACCCCGCCCGGAGATCCGAATGGAGGACTATTTTACCTCCGGAATATTTTACCCAGGAGGACGCTTTCATCATTTAACTATACAGTAAAGCTGCATGCTCTCGGGACAAATTACGGTTGCGGTTTCCCCTTGCTTTCAGCCGTTCGCAGTACCAGCACAGCAAGGCCATTTTGGTTAATGTTGCAAGGCCAGATCAGTCAATCATGCAGACTGTTGCCCCTGCAACAACTGAAAAGGCTGCTGCCCCTCTCTCTTCAGGAACCACATGTTTGTCTGGCCTCTCAACAGATACCCCTCCGTTGTTGTTGCACCTACGGTACGGCCATCTGTATCGCTGAGGCACGCAAGCCTTCCCACCAACGGCAAGGTCCATGGTTCATGGGTGGGGGGGGGGGGGGGGGGGGCTGAGACAAACTGCCTCTATAGCCTAGCCGTCCATAACTGCGAAAGCGTAGCCGGTGCAGGATTTTGTGCACGAACTGACCTCTCCATTAACAACCGCAAATGTTCGTTGGGATTCATTTCGGGGGATCTGGGTGTGCAAATCATTCGCTCGACGTGTCCAGTAAGATCTTCAAACCAAATGTGAAGAACTGAGGTCCTGTGGCATGGCGCACAGTCGTAGGGATCATGAAGTCTACGAATGGTTGCAAATGGGCTCCAAGTAGTCGAACGTAACCACTTCTGGTCAAAGATAGTTGCAGTTGGACCAGAGAACCCAGTCCATTCCACGTAAACGCAGCTCACGCCATAATGGAGCCACCACCAGCTTGCTCAGTGCCTTGTTCGCAATTTGGGGCCGTGGCATCGTGGCGTCTGCGCCACAGTCAACTCTCACCAACTGAAATCTTGTCTCATCTGACCAGGCCACGGTTTTCCAATGACTTTAGGTCGAACTGATATGGTCACGAGCGCCGGACAGACTCAGCAGAAGCACTCGCGTCGGTCGTCTGCTGCCACAGCCTATTAACGCCTAGTTTCGCTGCATTCCCCTAATGGATACGTTTGTCGTACTTCCCATATTGATTTCTGCTTTTCTTTCACTATACGCAAACGCCGTCGTTGTGTGAAGGCCGTCCGCCACTGCGTTATATGTGGTGAGAGGTAATGCCTGAAATTCTGTACTCTTGGCACACTCTTGACACCCTGGATCTCGGAATACTGAATTCCCTAACGATTTTCGAGGCGGTATGTCCCATGCTTCTAGCTCCAACTATCATTCCGCCTCTCTTAATTCCCGTGGTGCGGCCACAATCACGTGGGGAACCTTTTCACACGAAATACCTAAGTACAAATGACAGCTCTGCCAATGCATAGCCTTTTTATACCCAGTGTACGCGGTACTACCCTCATCTATGTATGTCAACATCCCTATTCCACGAATTTTGTCACCTTAGAGTGTTGTGTCATTACGGGCAGTTAGAAAAGCGATCAGTGTTATTTTAATAATAATGCTGATAGAAACGGGCAGGAAAAACATGGCATAAGAATTGATATTAGCGTAACTAAGAGAATAATATTGCTGCTGCCGTATGATGCGGCTTAAGGTGCGTGTGTACGAGCAGTGTTTAAAGACATCCGTTGTATTGCAGAGTAGCATCACCCTAATCTGAAAATATTTTTATGAAGTGACGTAGCAACGAAGTACTGTACTTCGCTTGTTTCAAAGACTAAAGGTTTTCCTGCCATTTCCACGAAATAATAAAAGAAGAAGTAAATAATGATAACAGTAATAAATTAAAAAACTTAACAACAGTTTATTCATAATACACAATAAAAATAGAAAGTAGCTGGTCTGCTGGCTGTGTACAGAGTATGCCTCTATCTGCTTGTGCCCCCTGAACACGCATAAATTAACATGAAAAACAGGGTTCTTCAGCATGAGCTCTCACTCTTTATCACTGACTATTCGTAGCGTCGAAGTAGTTGTAAGATTTTTGAGCAGAGTTTCAAAAAATTAGAATCAGTAGGAAGATCCTGGTAATTTGTTGTAGTATTCAACCACTCACAACTTTTCGTGAAAAGCAGCGAACGGTGGACGGACTAAGTTTCCTTTAATTTGCATATGTAATTTAATATTTTCGCTCCGTGTACCTTCACAATGAGTGAGTCTAAATTTTTCAATCTTAGTTCCATTTCTACGTTTATTACTGGAAATAATAGGAATAAAAAACCGAATGTTTTAACAGTAAGATTAAACTGTTGTGGAAAAAAGCATAATTTGTGTCAATATACTAATCAACAAGACTTGTGCAAACCGGTGCTTAACCCGATTGATATTATCTGTGTGAGGTTCCTAGCCTACTCCTTACCTTAACTTTCTGATGAACTGAAATCACTTGAGTAATTTTGTTCGCAGTAATAATTGGTATTGTGGATCTTAATTCGTTCACTGATTGAAATACGCAATCTGAAATGTCATACGCTGCAACTGTTTGTTAAATGTAGGTAAATGTATGTTTGTCTTGGTTCTCTGGTCTGAAGCCAAACGGCATTGTATGAGGTGTTGTTTGTTCTTCATCAAAACTTAGCAGTGTTACCGCCGAATAGATATGAGTATTGCTCAATCTGTTTCGTATAAAATTACGTGTCGGCTAATTGACGTGGTACTGAATGATTTGAATCTCCAGTTTAACAATAATGGTGCCGTTATAAACTTACTCACTTCTTCCAAACTGATGATGGAATATGTTGTTCATCTGACGTTCATTGCTATTAACTCGCTACTGTTGCTTTGTCTTCGCAGATTACGTACGCCAGAGTTGGCTTTATATGATTCCTTGGTAATAATGTTGACTAGATAAAAGTTACGCCAACGGCCTTGCCACAGGGGTAACACCGCTTCCCGTCAGATCACCGATGTTAAGCACTATGACTCGAACGATCCAGTGACGCCTATCGGCTTAGGATGACACGGTGGCCGGTCGGTACCAATGGGCCTTCCGAGGCCTGTTTGGATGGAGTTTAGTTTTAGTCGAGATAATAGTTACGATTAACTTAAGGGTTTAATAAGGGCTGGCCACAGGTTATTACGCAGTTACAATTAGTAAATCTACGTTCCAGAGCTTCTGTGCTGCTTATGCGTAACTGCTGCTGTCGACCTTTATGCTTGTCCGTCGGTAAAATCAAAATTAAATATCGACATGGTCTGGTCACGTAGAACGGATTGCGTACCAAGATCTCAACACTAGCTGGATGCAGGAGTAGGTGGTCTTGCAGTTCATGTCGTCCGTGCTGTCCGCTACGTTGTTAACAGGAAACAAGTTGGCACCATTCTGTACGTCGCTGAGGGTTATTTACTTGCGTAATGTTACACATTTCGTACCATTGGCTGTAACAGCGTCTTAAGCAGGGAACTGTGAGATCAGCATTACTTTACAATACGTTCACATAACGAGAATAATTCCTTGCTTCACATAAGCTTCGAATTTTACAATCTCTATAGTGATTTTCTTCCTGAAAATGGTAACTGCTACGTCCTTCAGAAGATGTAGAACGCAGCTGTACAGAGAACGGGGATAAACTGCGTAGTATTCAGAAATAACCGAGTTAAAGCTAGCCTCCAACAGAGTGCGAACAAGGCAAGACCTTTTTTATGCTTCTGCCTCACGCCACACAAACACATTGCTCTACAAAACTTAAGAACTAGATAGACAAAGTAACGTAACATTTTAATAACCCCGTGGAAGTGAATAAAAATCCGGGAGCACGATGCCAGAGGTCTCCCAGTCGTTCACGAAAGCTGGACGTCACATGTAAGGTTAGAGTGACCATAGCGGCAAATGGGGCTGGCCCCGCACCTTAAGGGAACTGAAGGAACGGGAAAGGACAGTGTTTGTCAATCATCGAGCAGCTACGGAGCACTGTTCTGCTGTTCTTCATTACAACATGGCGCGCAGACAACATTTCGATGATTTCGCTCGGGCAATAATTATCGAGAAATTGGCAGACGGATGAAGTGCCACGGCTGTAGTCCAGGTGTTTGGTTTTACTCACAGCATTGTTTCACATGCATGATCAGCGTTCCGAACCACATTCTGCTACACGAAGAAAAGGGGGGAGGAGGGGGGGCGGGGCGGTCGACCACGGACAACACAGAATCAGATGACCGCTGCACTGTGAAACAGGCAAGAAGGGACCAATGTCAAACGGCGGCTGCAGTTGCAACTCCACTGATTAGCCAAAGAAACTGGTACACCTGCCAAATATCGTGTAGGACCTCCGCGAGCAGCAGAAGTGACGCAACACGACGTGGCATGGACTCGTCTAATGTCTGAAGTAGTGCTGGAGGGAACAGACACCATGAATCTTGCAGAACTGTCCATAAATACGTAAGGGTACGAGGGGGTGGAAATCTTTTCTGAAGTTGCAAGGCATCTCAGATACGCACAACAATGTTCTTGTCTGGGAAGTTTGGTGGCCAGCGGAAGTGTTTAAATTCGGAAGAGTGTTGCTGGAGCCACTCTGTAACAATTCCAGATCTGTGGGGTGTCGCATTGTCCTGTTGGAATTGGCCAAATCAGTCGGAATGCACAATGGACATGAATGGATGCAGGTGATCAGACAGAATGCTTACGTGCGTGTCCCCTGTCAGAGTGGTATCTAGACGTATCAGGGTTCCCATATCACTCCAACTGCACACACACCATACTATTATAGAGCCTCCACCAGCTTCAACAATTCCCTACTAACATGCAGGTTCCATCGTTCATAAGGTTGTATCCATACCCGTACACGTCCATACGCTCGATGCAATTTGAAACGAGACTCGTCCGACCAGGCAACATGTTACCAGACAGCAACAGTCTAATGTCGGTGTTGAGGCGCCCAGGCAAGGCGTAGAGCTTTATGTCGTGCATTCACCAACGTTACACGAGTGGGCCTTCGTTTCCGAAAGCCCACGTCTATGATGCTTTCGTTGAATGGCTTGCACGCTAACACTTGTTGATGGCCCAGCGTTGAAATCTGCAGCAATTTGCGGAATGGTTGCACTTGTGTCACGTTGAATGATTCTCTTCAGTCTTCGTTGATACCGTTCTTGCAGTATCTTCTCCAGGCCGCATCGATGTCTTAGATTTGATGTTTTAGCGGATTCCTGATATTCACGGCACACTCGTGAAATGATCGTACGGGAAAGTCCCCTCTTCATTGCTACCTCGTAGATGCTGTGTCCCATCGTTCGTGTGCTGACAGTAACACCACTTTCAGACTCATTTAAAACTCGGTAACCTGGCATTGTAGCAGCAGTAACGGATCTAAAAATTGCGCCAGACACTTGTTGACTTGTACAGGCGTTGCCAACCGCAGTGCCGTATTCTTCCTGTTTACATATCTCTGTATTTGAATACAGTTTCTTTGGCACTTCAGCCTAAATTTAACAGGATTGTAAGACACCGAATCTCATTTTTTCACTGTGGCACGACGATTGCATGGGATTAGTCTCTTTGCCCAGCGACAAGTCCCCTAGAATTAGAACTATGTAAATCTAATTAACCTAAGAACGTCACACATATCCATGCCCGAGGCAGGATTCGAACTTGCGACCGCAGCAGCAGCGCGGTTCCGGACTTAAGCACCTAGAACCGCTCGGCCACAGCGGCTGGCTGGTGGAGGAGCAGTTGGAATGACTGGATATTCGGCGTGCTTGACCCCCCAGACTTCCGTCCCATTGAAGATATATGGAATGCGTTGGTGAGATTCATTGCAGCACGTCCACATGCACCAACGACCATTCAGAAGTTGTAAGCCGCACTGGTGGAGGAACGGAACGCCCTTTTACAAGAACTCTTTAACAACCTTGCGGCAAGCAGAGCGTGCACTGCTTGACTTGGTGATCGCACATCTTATTACGAACCATGTCCCGCCTTTTGTGACGTCAAAGGACTATCGTAAATCTTGGTGATTTCAGTGTGATTGTTGTCATTGAATAAAAGTGTCATTTCTGTTCGTCTCACTGCGTATTTTTTTCAGTCACCTCCTGTACTTCACTGTAGCAGTTCCCTCTATGTATCGTCCAAATTTCATCGAGCTATGTTACTTGGCAGTGATACATCATGCGGAAGTTACTTCCGTCCTTAAGTTTTGCATAACAGTGTGGCGCCCAAGCGGGCATCCCTCCGCCAAACGCGGATATAAGCTGCCACACGGCTGCACTCAGCACAGTACCAAGACAGTATCAATAATATCAAGGCAGTGCCAACAGTACCTCAAGACAGCATCAGGACCGTATCAACAGTCACCCCCAAGACGAAGCCATCTGGATATTCTATATGTGACGGTAGTTACCCTTCATTGAATTCAGAACTGGTTCTGAAGGAACATTGTTGACGATCCGCAGCTGTATTAAATACTATGGCATTTATTCACACGCATACATGCAAAATACAACAGTATTACATGCTTAGACGGGTTATATAAAAAATAAAAACGAGACTAACACTAATCTCTGTTGCGGGAATCACATAACGTCCGAGCATTACGGGTTGTGAACAGAGTGACGTATGGAAGTTAGGATTGGTACAGTGAGCGTGTAATGCTCGCGGAAACCGGAAAATTCAGGTTCGAGTACTCCCGGTCTTGTACAAATTTGTCTGTGTCACTAATTGATTGCATATGTACAGGGTGTTTCAAAAATGACCGGTATATTTGAAACGGCAATAAAAACTAAACGGGCAGCGATAGAAATACACCGTTTGTTGCAATATGCTTGGGACAACAGTACATTTTCAGGCAGACAAACTTTCGAAAATACAGTAGTTACAATTTTCAACAACAGATGGCGCTGCGGTCTGGGAAATTCTATAGTACGATATTTTCCACATATCCAACATGCGTAGCAATAATATGGCGTAGTCTCTGAATGAAATTACCCGAAACCTTTGACAACGTGTCTGGCGGAATGGCTTCACATGCAGATGAGATGTACTGCTTCAGCTGTTCAATTGTTTCTGGATTCTGGCGGTACACTTGGTCTTTCAAGTGTCCCCACAGAAAGAAGTCACAGGGGTTCATGTCTGGCGAATAGGGAGGCCAATCCACGCCGCCTCCTGTATGTTTCGGATAGCCCAAAGCAATCACACGATCATCGAAATATTCATTCAGGAAATTAAAGACGTCGGCCGTGCGATGTGGCCGGGCACCATCTTGCATAAACCACGAGGTGTTCGCAGTGTCGTCTAAGGCAGTTTGTACCACCACAAATTCACGAAGAATGTCCAGATAGCGTGATGCAGTAATCGTTTCGGATCTGAAAAATGGGCCAATGATTCCTTTGGAAGAAATGGCGGCCCAGACCAGTACTTTTTGAGGATGCAGGGACGATGGGACTGCAACATGGGGCTTTTCGGTTCCCCATATGCGCCAGGTCTGTTTATTGACGAAGCCGTCCAGGTAAAAATAAGCTTCGTCAGTAAACCAAATGCTGCCCACATGCATATCGCCGTCATCAATCCTGTGCACTATATCGTTAGCGAATGCCTCTCGTGCAGCAATGGTAGCGACGCTGAGGGGTTGCCGCGTTTGAATTTTGTATGGATAGAGGTGTAAACTCTGGCGCATGAGACGATACGTGGACGTTGGCGTCATTTGGACCGCAGCTGCAACACGGCGAACGGAAACCCGAGGCCGCTGTTGGATCACCTGCTGCACTAGCTGCGCGTTGCCCTCTGTGGTTGCCGTACGCGGTCGGCCTACCTTTCCAGCACGTTCATCCGTCACGTTCCCAGTCCGTTGAAATTTTTCAAACAGATCCTTTATTGTATCGCTTTTCGGTTCTTTGGTTACATTAAACCTCCGTTGAAAACTTCGTATTGTTGCAACAACACTGTGTTCTAGGCGGTGGAATTCCAACACCAGAAAAATCCTCTGTTCTAAGGAATAAACCATGTTGTCTACAGCACACTTGCACGTTGTGAACAGCACACGCTTACAGCAGAAAGGCGACGTACAGAATGGCGCACCCACAGACTGCGATGTCTTCTATATCTTTCACATCACTTGCAGCGCCATCTGTTGTTGAAAATTGTAACTACTGTAATTTCGAAAGTTTGTCCGCCTGAAAATGTACTGTTGTCCCAAGCATATTGCAACAAACGGTGTATTTCTATCGCTGCTCGTTTAGTTGTTATTGCCGTTTCAAATATACCGGTCATTTTTGCAACACCCTGTACATAGTACACCTGACGCTAAGTGAATTCGCAGTCTGTGTGTACATGTCATAATGATAGTTTTGTCAATACATAACTTCCCGGATTACAGATTTCTGTGCACTATAGCACCAACTTCCTTCAAGATAAATTTTCGTCCGTGTGTTCACCCAGGACATTTCTATATAAATAGTAGTTCTGCTTTTTAAGTTTCGTCCTTTGCTCTTACAACTAGTAGAACGAAAATGACTTAACTATCTCAGTATTGTATCTGGTGTTAACTATTATTAGAACTCACGCAAAATAATTTGTCCCTCCACAGAAACGCATTCTCGTTCTCAATGCTGGGCGAGTCCACTACTGTGTTCCGACGGGGCGGCCACCTTAGTTTGCTGCGGCTACTAATCTGTGCACTTCATCTGACACGGATGTTAAGCTTGGGGAATGGAAGCATACACACCCTGGCTGCTCTGCAGTCTTCCTCAAACGATTTCAAAGAAACTAATAGGTTAAAAGTATTATCTTCGCACATCTCACAGACTTATTCATCATTTAATGGTCATAGATATTGTGTCATTCCGACATTAAGTAAATTAGAATAGATTGGAATGAAAACGCTATGAGATCACCTTTAGCGTATATTAGGTCACACAATGCTGTTTATGTAATGTAGCTAACATACTGAATTTTTCTTTAAACTGGAGAGAACATCTGTCCTATCACCAATCTCGAAAAAATGAATTGTATGTACTGCATTCACTTCTGCTTGCTCCCGCAATTGATAAGAGTGAAAGTGAAATATTCAAAACATCCCTCATCTCATAAACGGTCCGAGTCATCGAAACGAGTTTTCGGCATGTGATATTGCACAAAATGGAGATTATTTTGCCGTATAGTTAACATGCAAAAATTTCTTTTCTACTGCTATGTAGAAGAATGAAAGTTTTTTCAATGGAATAATTCAATTATTTTAAGGGCTATTGATAGCTAGTGATGTGAGAGTTAGTATGGGCTTACAACAACGTAAGTGAAGAAATTACATGTTTGTTTTTATACTAAGCGTGAACTTTTCGTAAGCTATTTACCTGACCTGTCCTGAATTGAAACTTCCTGGCTGATTAAAACTGTGTGCCGGACCGATACTCGAACTCGGGACCTTTGCCCTTCGCGGGTAAGTGCTCTACCAATTTTTTCTTATTTAATTGCACGTTAAAAAGTGGATCAGGTCTTGGGGGTTGGCGGAGGCACAAATAATTGAAGAAATATTGTCGATACTTTGGGTTACGAACGATCTTGCAATGTCGTTCCCGCAAATAGTTCAAAGCTGTCATTAATGCCGTCTTGAAACAAATAATGCACTGCATGTCCACGAAGCCATTTCACGGTATTAGTTTTCGTGCGTGGGTAATACGTCTCATCTGGGAACAATATAGTCTTGAGTTCGATATGATTCGGCGTCACTCGAAGAGAGTATGCTGACATTTGCTTCACTAAGTGACACACTGCCGTAGACTCGCCACAGCTGAGACGGTGTTCATCGTTGTCTTGAACGCCACAGCTCGTGCACGTGGGTGAGTCCACAATATGGGTCGCATGTAGCCTTAATCTGGTCACCTGCTTACCGTTGACAGTGATAAACCACATCGCCGTGTCGGCAGTGTCCAGTGTTACGTACTGAATCGTCCTCCACACCACTCGTCAGTTTACGTTCGGGTGCTTCCTCCCCTGCGCTGCAGGACCCGATAAACCGTCCTTGCTGTCGCCAGTCGAGTCGCTGGTAAGGCTAGTAGTACGTAACTGAGTTCGAGGTAAAAGACACCGACGTAGAAGAGCGACGAGGGGCGTGGTGTATCGGCACAGGTGGCGAGAGGGAAGGCACCGCCAGTTCTTCTAATAACAAACTTGGTATAGTTTGACTAACGTGCTCACATATAGGACGACCGCTTTGTCATGAACGCGATAAAGGCCAAACCCTCCCCGACCCGGTGGAAAGGTGAGAGTCTCATATTTGATCTTCAATAGCACTCCTGAACTCACGAATGACCCAAAATCCGCCAGTGTACGGCGAGCTAATATCACCGGTATCGGTAACATCTGAGCGATGTGCGGAATGCGTGACCTAAATGTGTGTTGGAATTCTGGCTCCGTTGGACGATGTCCAGTGCTCGTAGGCGATTGTTGGCTATTCCAGTCCGAACATTTCTTAAAAGTAGTCGAAAGTTGTGAGCTGCTGTTCTTCGTATATCGTCTGTGAATCAATGACGAGGCATTTCAAAGTATCTCTGATGTGTAAGGAGGTGACGCTGTCCTCAGGCAGTCCGACCCCGATGTTCATCGCCACTGATTTTGCGACGTCGATACGACTACCAGTGGCCATGCTATACGTAGCTACCCAATTCAGTGTGTTGGCGGTGTCGTCACCGTTGCGGATGACAATCACCAGGTCGTCAGCGTATGCTTTACGTCGGAAAGTGTGGCCTCGTAACGTCATACCCCTTAGTCGTTGGCGCAGGCCGCATAGGAGTAGTTCCATGCCCACAGCGTGAAGTAAAGTGGACAGAGGGCAGCCTTGGTGTATCGATCGAGAAATGGTGAGGGGCTGCGTAGGTCAGCTGTTGACGATCACCCTGGATGTTGCGCCACGGAGTAGTCGCATGACGACAGTGACGAATGTCTGTGGGTATCGCATATGTTGGAGGATCGCTTCCAAATAGTCGTGGTCCACACGATCGAAAGCTTGACTAAAATCGATTGCCGCCAGTGCACTCTTCAGACGACATGCCCTCGCCAGTGAGATCAAGTCACGTATTTCACTGAGTGCTGTTTGAATATTGTTGTCGCCTCCTAATGACGTTTGATCGCTTGAGGTGACGTGTTGTAAGGTCAGATGTATCTGCGCCGCCAGCAGTCGAGAAATGATATTAAAGTCGCAATTCAATAGCGTCAGCGGGCGGTAGTCCTGCATTCTTGAGCCACCGGATGCTTTGTGAATAGAAATAATCATTCCTTCTACAAGGGCCGCTGGGAGCGGCACTTCCGGGGATAGTAGCTCGCGACAGGTGTCCGTCCATCGAGTGGATAATAAATATTGAAAAGTCCGGTAAAATTCCAAGGGGAGGCCATCAGGACCCGTAGAGTTTTTTACAGCTCCTTTTCTAATGGCGTCGATCACTTCTTCATCCGCACTTTCTTCCACTACCGGGGTGATGGTGCCGTAAATTGCATGAGAGACGTCCTCCAGTGCTTATGGATCAGGAGTCCGAGCTGAATAGCGCTGGAATAATGATCGTAGAACGCGGTGCTTATGTTTTGTTGCGTGGTGAGGCGACAACAGTCCTCTGTGTCCAGCACTCTTTGGCGTCGTTTACATTCACGAAGTACGTGGAACATAGAAGGGCGTTCGCTCGCTATCCTATCCTGCGTTCTCGAGCGGATGACCACCTCCTCTAGGAGGAGTCGCATATTAAGGATGATCTGAGCTTTAGCACGGTGGACCGCCGTTTGTCGTTCTGGAGACGGCGCCATAGCATCGCAGTTTCGCAGTACCCTGAAGTAAAAATCGAGTGTATGTCTACACCAAGCAGCGTGGTCGCGACCGTAGGTTATCAACGGTCGCCTCAGTGCCCGTTTGGCGCAGTCCAACCACCAGCGGATCATTGTGGGATATGCACGGAGGCGATTTTCACACGAATGCCTGCTATCCTCAACGGCTTGGTGGCAATCCGCGTACGACAGGTGAGCGACGTATTATTTCCACGGGCTGCAGCTTCTCCACACTTGTCGCCGTAGGCTGATGGCACAGACGTAAGCTGAGTGGTCCGAGAAAGCTGCAGGCCACAGTTCCGCATTCTGTGTCCCAGTGGCAAGAGGACCTGACACATAAATCCGGTCGACGCGACTGGAAGAGTGACTCGTGAAGTGTGTGAATCCTGGTCGATGGCCGTGAAGATGTTCCCAAGTGTCCACCATCTGCGGGTCTCGGATTAGCGTCTCGAGTTCCGAGCACGAATTGTGTCATGGAGTTGCTTCTCTGGCTACCGGTACGCAATTGTAGTCACCTCCAAACACCAGATGGTCGTTGCGGCCTTGGAAGAGCGGGGCGACGTCTTCCGCAAAGAACCGTGAACATTCGCGACGTTTGTCCGTCCCGGAAGGTGCGTAGGTATTGATAAATCGGACACCCAGTACTGTGAGTGCCATTCCTCTCGCCCCAGGCAGAGAGGAGGACATCGTCCGCTACTATCCCTTCCCGAAGAAGTACAGCGACGCCGCGGCCTATAGCGGAAGCTGGAGGAGATGCATGCATCAAAACCGTACGTGCCTGGGAGGTCGTCGACGTAGACCTCCTGGAGAAGGCGTACATCGATGGAAGCTAGGGCGACCAACTTTTGATCACGGGTTTAAAGGAGATGACCAAAATCTGACCATGATTATCAGAGAGAAAAAGGGAGATTTAGTCTTAGTGAATTTTAGCTACACAGTTATACGCATTTCCATGAACTGGATGACAATGGGGATGTAAACATAAGAAGTAAGACATACGTGGTTACTTTTACTCATACATCATATTTTGGCGTAACTCTTCAAGCTGAGAGCAGGTTTTTAAGAGTGCGATGAAATTAATAAGACTGTTTTGTGGAGTAAATTCAATATATTAAAAGTGCACTGAAATATGTGTTACACAGATATGTTCTAAGCATGTTTGTTATGTTTTCTGTAATGTTTCACACATACAAGGATCCACTCATTTTTTGGTTTATGGAATCAAAAAGAAATTTCAACAAAACAATATATTTTTCCGTGGCATAAAATGCTCAAAAATAATTACAATAAAATGTGACAAATTTACAAATACTTATTTACAGAAGCAGCACAACTCAGCAGTTTTTTATCTTCCTGAGCAAATTTCAAAAATTCTTTGCAATTACAATCAAAATTAATTTCAACCATAAGCTCTGCCTTAATAAGTTCTAAGCTTTGCGTGTCTTTCGTTCCAACTGTGTAGTTCTGTAGAAGAATGTTGGCTGATGTCAGCTTTACCACCATGAGCGATGCTAAAGTCACGCTTACATAGCACACAGTAAGCTCGATTTACATTGTTGGCCATGGGCTTTAACTACGAATATTGTTCCTCCCATATCTTCAAGTAAACACACAAGTACTTCATCTTCTTGCTTCGTGGAGTTTTCACATCTTCATTTTCACTGCGAGAGCACATAATGAAAACTCATTCACTTAAAAACCAAATGAAAATACTGTATATACGAATAATTCACAGTAGGTATTACGGAAAAACCAAGAAGTTAGCACAAATCGGAACATTTGGCGCTAACGTTCATCTGTTTCGATTGCTGACACGAGCAGTAATCGAGTGTAGTATCGATTATTACGAGAAAAGTTTTCGATATATCTCGATGAAGGAATTTCAACTATCGATAGTACCTAACGGGTTATAACAGCGATCACTAAACGAAATATACTGGAGAAACAGGTGGACAATAAGGGAGACAGGAGAATTTAAAAATAAGTGCCAAAATACGGGAGAGCTCGTATAATACGGGAGACTTGATCACCCTAACGGAAGCAGAATTCATCATATCATGAAGCAAGGATAACTTAGTGCGCGTCCATATAGTTTTGATGTTTGTAGTCGCAACACGACCCTCCCAGGGGACACCGCCTTATAGTAGGCACCTTCAGTGCCGGGCGGGAGGGTTTGCGTGCTTCCGTGAAGTCGAGAGCTATGCCGGCGGTAGCATAGCTACTGGCAGGGTCTCCCAAGCCGGACTGGTCTCGACAGAGGAGCCAGACAAAGTGTGTCCCACAACACAGGGCAGGGAGGGCTCTAGAGGCGTAGTGAAGCCAGCTTCCCTAGAGGAGTAAACCTCATACAAATCCTGGTCCTCCAAGTTGGGGGTTGGGCATGGGGCTAATAACCCCATACTGTAAAAAAAAGAATATTACGGAAATTCAACAGAAGCCTCGGAAACTGGATGGAAAGCATGTATCACGACCCCAGCAAAGGAAACGGACAAAGGATCTAACTGCCTAAGATGGCAGGGGAATGGGCAGATGGATAAACCTGAGTACTCATTGGTATATAGTGGACCAAAAGAAAGAACAGGCCAACTTGGAACAGGGTTTATAATAACTAGGGAAGTTAGGAAAAGCCTTCTAGAATTTGAACCTATAAATGAAAGGATGTGGAGACTAAGACTAAAAGGTAAATTTAGGAATATATCAACAGTTAATGCACATGCACCAACAGAGGAAAAAGAGGATATAATTAAAGAACAGTTCTACGAAGACTTAGAAAAAGTATGCTGTGTAGTACCTAAATATGACCTGATGCTAGAAATAGGAGATTTTAATGCAAAAATAGGGAGGAATGAACATCCGTATGGAGTTTCTGGAAAATATTCACTACATGAAGAAAACAATGAGAATGGAGACTTACTATGCCAATTCGGAGCAAGGAATAATATGATTATTAAAAGTACCTGCTTTCCACATAAAAGGATCCATCTGGGTACTTGGAAGTCTGCAGCCAATGGAGTAGTCAATCAGATTGACCATATTTTAGTGATTGCACGCCACTCCACGTCAGTTACGGATGTACGGAGCTGCAGAGGACCAAACTGTGATTCAGACCACTTTTTGATAAAATCAGTCTTGAGAGAGAAACTAAGAAAGGGCAACAGAATGGGAAAGATGATGAAATGGAATACAGACAAACTGAACATCCCTGATGAAGTAAAAAAATACCAAGTAACACTAAGCAGAAAGTTGAGCAATGAAGAGACCACAGTAGGAGTAGATGAAAGGTGGAACAGGTTTCAAAAAGCCATTAAGGATGCTGCAGAGGAAATAATAGGCATAAGAAGGAACAGAAGAACCCAGGAGTGGTTTGATGAAGATTGCAGGTCAGCAATAGAGGAAAAGAACAGGGCAAGAACAAAAGTGCTACAGAGAGAAACCAGAAATAATGTGGAACAATATAGAGAATTAAGGAGAAGAGCTAACAGACTGTGCAAGAGAAAGAAAAGAGAGTGGAATAAGAAGAAATTTCAAGAACTAGAAGAACTAAAGGAACAGAGTGAAATAAGAAAGTTCTATCATGCCATAGGCAAAATGAAGAATAGATTCCAACCAAAAACAACGGCCTTTTCCAGTAAAGATGGGAAAATGATAAGGGAGGAAGAACAGATAGTGGGAAGATGGGCAGAGTATTTCAAAGATACACTAAGCACCAGTCTAGAAGATGAAGAGACAGCTGTACAGGAGGGAAGAGTGGAGCTGGAAGTAGACAATGAAACCAATGAGGCAAGAATGCCAACACTACAAGAGGTCTCCCAGGCTGTGCACAAGTCAAAAAACAATCGAGCCCCTGGGGAAGACAGCATAATTGCTGAATTAATAAAAACTGGTGGTGAGGCTGTAATAAAGGAACTGCACACATTAATATCAGCTATATGGGAAACAGAAACTATGCCAGATAATTGGAGAATTGGAATAATAGTCCCCATTTATAAGAAAGAGGACAGAACAGCATGTGAAAGCTATAGAGGTGTAACACTCCTAAGTACAGCTTATAAGATCTTCACAAGTATATTAAACGAAAGGATACAGAAGTGTGCAGAAGGCATACTAGGGGAATATCAGTGTGGCTTTCGACCAGGCAGAGGAACAACTGATCAAATATTTGTGATAAGGCAAATGATGGAAAAGTTCTATGAATATGATATAGATCTGCATTTCTTATTCATCGGTTTCAAACAAGCCTTTGACAGCATAAATCGGCAAGAACTATACAGAGTACTGAAAGAAGTTGGTATATGTGCTAAATTAATAAGACTAATCAGAATGACAATGACAGAGACAAGAGCAAAAGTAAAGGTCCTTAGCAGAACAAGTGATAGCTTTGACTTTAATAAAGGTGTGAAGCAAGGGGATAGTCTCTCCACTGTCCTATTCAACATAGCCCTGCATAGTGCAGTAAATAAAATCAACAAAAGAGGCACCATATTTATGAAAACTAGCCAGATATGTGCATACGCTGATGACATTGCTATAGTAGGAAGAAATACCAATACACTCCTAGAAACATACCGGGCAATAGAAACAGAAGCCTTAAAAATTGGCCTCATAGTAAATGAAAACAAAACAAAATATATGGTAATGTCACAATCTGAGGCCAGAAGAACGCCTAAAAACCTAAACATCAATGGGAAATGCTTCAATGGAGTGTCCTCTTTTAACTACTTGGGAGCCCTAATAACAAATGATAACAGTATTGGAAAGGCTATAAGGGAAAGAATACAAGCAGGAAACAGAGCTTACTTTGCAAATATGCAGCTTTTCAAAAATAGCCTTGTTACAAGAAAAACTAAACTGCTAATATATAATTCCCTAGTCCGCCCAGTAATCACATACGGCTCAGATAAAATGCTGTAAGAAGCATCGAGCGGAAAATACTACGCAAAATCTATGGGCCAATAAGGGAGGAAGAAGGCTGGAGAATACGCTACAATGCCGAATTACAAGAGTTAATACAAGGCAGGGACATAGTAAAATTTGTGAAATCACAGCGAATACGATGGCTAGGACACTTGGGGAGAATGGCAGAGGATAGAATTCCAAATAAAATGATGAAAGGTATGATCCATTCAGTTAGGCGAAAAGGGAGACCTAGAAGAAGATGGATCGATGAGGTAATAATGGATATCAGCAATATGGGAGTCCGGGGGTGGAAAAGAGCAGCAAATAACCGAGAAGTGTGGAGGAAGATTGTTGAAGAAGCCAAGGCTCACCAAGGGCTGTAGAGCTACTGAAGAAGAAGAAGAAGAAGTCGCAACACGATAAGTTTGAGGTCTATCCATAGCATCCGTGTTGGCCATCAATACTCATGTAAGGGATGTGTGCACGTGACGTCAGGCTGTCTCATCGCTGACACTGATGGTGGAAAAGGATTAACACTGGTGGGTTGAATTCCCCGGCGTGTCGTTCGACACGATAGCAAGGAGTTTTCCTCACCGTCGTCCGCCCAGTCGTCATGAAATTCCACCGACTGTTGGTGGCTCTTGGTAGCTGCTGCAGTACTCGGAGTAGACTCCTTCGGCGCTACTGGCTGGTAATCGGAAGCTCCTGTCTGCGTATGATCCCGCTGTTCTGTGTGAGTCGGAGGGACTGAAACCGTCACCATGGCGATCTGTCGGATGGGATGTAACTGCGGCCACTGTACCGCCAGTACCGTCGTCGGATTGTCCACAGTCCATGTCAGACGTTCGCTGCAAGCACTCGTCCAATGGAGCTAGCCGCCGTCTCTTGTGTTTCCGCGGGGAACGCTGTTTACGGACGTGTTTTTCAGCATCTGTACCGCCAGTACCGTCGTCGGATTGTCCACAGTCCATGTCAGACGTTCGCTGCAAGCACTCGTCCAATGGAGCTAGCCGCCGTCTCTTGTGTTTCCGCGGGGAACGCTGTTTACGGACGTGTTTTTCAGCATCTGTACCGCCAGTACCGTCGTCGGATTGTCCACAGTCCATGTCAGACGTTCGCTGCAAGCACTCGTCCAATGGAGCTAGCCGCCGTCTCTTGTGTTTCCGCGGGGAACGCTGTTTACGGACGTGTTTTTCAGCATCCAAATGTGGATGGAAATCTTCAGCTGCTCCGGTGACTGGAAGAAAAGCTGCTGTCGGCACAACCCGTGGGTCAATGTCCACCCTGTCATCCGTGCTTTCTTGCAAGGTCGGTCGGTGATTGTCCTCAGGAGGGGGAGCCGTTGTAGTGGCTGGATCCGGTACTGCAGAATCCATCGTGGCCTCGCTATCGGAGGCGGCTATCGGACGGATGTGGTCGGCATCGGAAAGGGCGGCCGCCCGTGCAACCCCGGCATAATTCAGAGGATGGAGTCATATATTCACCTGTCGGAATTTGAGCAAGCCGTCGTCGGAGACAATCCGACCTGACGTGTCCTTCTTCGACACAACCGGAGCAACTGCGTGACTGTCCGTCATACATAATAATCGCCCTACATCCGCCGATGACGAGATATGATGGTACATGTTTTGTGATTTCAATTTTGATCTGTCGTACCCCATTAAGAACCGGGTACGTTGTAAAGGTAGTCTATTTTTCGCCATGTGGCTGACCACTCTGCCGTAAGGCTGAAAAGCCGCAGTGACTACTTCCGGTGGTACTTCGAACGGGAGTTCGAAGACTCGTATCGTACGGAGGCCCAGCCCCACTGATCAATAGAGACCGCCCCAATGTGGCCATCAGAATGTTTGAATTTAAGATTGTTCGCAAGTGCGCGCACGATTCTGTTGCACACCTCGTCACTTACTAACATGACGTAGACAACACTGCTCGTCATAGAAATTATATGCTGCGGACCGATTTTAACGTCGTCACGAAGAAAACGTTCCACTTCAAAAGCTCGCAGACGTGCATGACCGGGTTGAAAACTGATCTTGATGGTGGTTTGTCTGTATGAATGTGCCACATTGTGTCGTTAGTGATGGACTCTTAAACTAGCGGCGACGAAGTAGTAAACAACTACGGGCACTTGCGACCGCGCGGACGGGACGTAAAAAGGACGTCCTCGCCGCAGCACTGCGGGAAGCAGACTGCCAACTGAGCTACCCAAGCACGACTACGACCCGTCCTCACAGCTTTAATTCTGCCAGTACCTCGTCTCCTACCTTCCAAAGTTCACAGAAGCTCTCCTGCAAAACTTGCAGAATTAGCACTCCTGGAAGAGAGGATATTGCGGAAACATGGCTTAGCCACAGTCTGGGGAATATTTCCAGAACGAAATTTTCACACTGCAGTGGAGTATGCGCTGATAAGAAACTTCTTGGCAGATTAGAACTGTGTGCCAGACCGAGACTCGAACTCGGTACGTTTGCCTTTCGCAGTTTTAGTGTTAGTTCTGCCAGACAAACATGTGGTTCCTGAAGAGGGGCAGCAGCCTTTTCAGTAGTTGCAGGGGCAACAGTCTGGATGATTGACTGATCTGGCCTTGTAACATTAACCAAAACGGCCTTGCTGTGCTGGTACTGCGAACGGCTGAAAGCAAGGGGAAACTACAGCCGTAATTTTTCCCGAGGACATGCAGCTTTACTGTATGATTAAATGATGATGGCGTCCTCTTGGGTAAAATATTCCGGAGGTAAAATAGTCCCCCATTCGGATCTCCGGGCGGGGACTACTCAAGAGGACGTCATTATCAGGAGAAAGAAAACTGGCATTCTACGGATCGGAGCATGGACTGTCAGGTCCCTTAATCGGGCAGGTAGGTTAGAAAATTTAAAAAGGGAAATGGATAGGTTAAAGTTAGATATAGTGGGAATTAGTGAAGTTCGGTGGCAGGAGGAACAAGACTTTTGGTCAGGTGATTACAGGGTTATAAATACAAAATCAAATAGGGGTAATGCAGGAGTAGGTTTAATAATGAATAAAAAAATAGGAGTGCGGGTTAGCTACTACAAACAGCATAGTGAACGCATTATTGTGGCCAAAATAGACACAAAGCCCATGCCTACTACAGTAGTACAAGTTTATATGCCAACTAGCTCTGCAGATGATGAATAAATTGATGAAATGTATGACGAGATAAAAGAAATTATTCAGGTAGTGAAGGGAGACGAAAATTTAATAGTCATGGGGGACTGGAATTCGTCAGTAGGAAAAGGGAGAGAAGGAAACATAGTAGGTGAATATGGATTGGGGGGAAGAAATGAAAGAGGAAGCCGTCAGGTAGAATTTTGCACACAGCATAACTTAATCATAGCTAACACTTGGTTCAAGAATCATAAAAGAAGGTTGTATACATCCAAGAAGCATGGAGATACTGACAGGTTTAAGACAGATTATATAATGGTAAGACAGAGATTTAGGAACCAGGTTTTAAATTGTAAGACATTTCCAGGGGCAGATGTGGACTCTGACCACAATCTATTGGTAATGATCTGTAGATTAAAAATGAAGGAACTGCAAAAATTTGGGAATTTAAGGAGATGGGACCTGGATAAACTGAAAGAACCAGAGGTTGTACAGAGTTTCATGGAGACCATAAGGGAACAATTGACAGGAATGGGGGAAAGAAGTACAGTAGAAGAATAATGGGTAGCTTTGAGGGATGAAGTAGTGAAGGCAGCAAAGGATCAAGTAGGTAAAAAGACGAGGGCTAGTATAAATCCTTGGGTAACAAAAGAAATATTGAATTTAACTGATGAAAGGAGAAAATATAAAAATGCAGTAAATAAAGCAGGCAAAAAGGAATACAAACGTCTCAAAAATGAGATCGACAGGAAGTGCAAAATGGCTAAGCAGGGATGGCTAGAGGACAAATGTAAGGATGTAGAGGCTTGTCTCACTTGGGGTAAGATAGATACTGCCTACAGGAAAATTAAAGAGACCTTTGGAGAGAAGAGAACCACTTGTATGAATATCAAGAGCTCAGATGGCAACCCAGTTCTAAGCAAAGAAGGGAAGGCAGAAAGGTGGAAGGAGTATATAGAGGGTTTATACAAGGGCGATGTACTTGAGGACAATATTATGGAGTGGCAGGGGTAAAATACAGGGAGCGAAAGGATATTTACAATTTGTACAGAAACCAGATGCCAGTTATAAGAGTCGAGGGGCATGAAAGGGAAGCAGTGGTTGGGAAGGGAGTGAGACTGGGTTATAGCCTCTCCCCGATGATATTCAATCTGTATATTGAGCAAGCAGTAAAGGAAACAATAGAAAAATTCCGAGTAGGAATTAAAATCAATGGAGAAGAAATTAAAACTTTGAGGTTCGCCGATGACATTGTAATTCTGTCAGAGACAGCAAAGGACCTGGAAGAGCAGCTGAACGGAATGGACAGTGTCTTGAAAGGAGGATATAAGATGAACATCAACAAATGCAAAGTGAGAATAATGGAATGTAGTCGAAATAAATCGGGTGATGCTGAGGGAATTAGATTAGGAAATCAGACGCTTAAAATAGTAAATGAGGTTAGCTATTTGGGGAGCAAAATAACTGATGATGGTCGAAGTAGAGAGGATACAAAATGTAGACTGGCAACGGCAAGGAAAGCGTTTCTGAGGAAGAGAAATTTGTTAACATCGAGTTTAGATTTAAGTGTCAGGAAGTCATTTCTGAAAGTATTTGTATGGAGTGTACCCATGTATGGAAGTGAAACATGGACGATAAATTTGTTAGACAAAAATAGAATAGAATCTTTCGAAATGTGGTGCTACAGAAGAATACTGAAGAATAAATGGGTAGATCACATTACTAATGAGGAGGTATTGAATAGGATTGGGGAGAAGAGGAGTTTGTGGCACAACTTGACAAGAAGAAGGGACCGGTTGGTAGAACATGTTCTGAGGCATCAAGGGATCACAAATTTAGCATTGGAGGGCAGTGTGGAGGGTAAAAATCGTAGAGGGAGACCAAGAGATGAGTACACTAAGCAGATTCAGAAGGATGTAGGTTGCAGTAAGTACTGCGAGATGTAGAAGCTTGCACAGGATAGAGTAGCATGGAGAGCTGCATCAAACCAGTCTCAGGACTGAAGACCACAACAACAACAACTGGGTATTTTGTGAATGGCACAGTTTTTCATATGGGTGGTAGGTGGTGATAAGTTCCTATGGGACCAAACTGCTGACGTCATCGGTCCCTAGCCTTACACACTACTTAATCTAAGTTAAACTAACTTACTCTAAGGGCAACCAACACACACACCCACGCCCGAGGGAGAACTCGAACGTTCGACGGGGGAGGAGCCCAGTTTTAGATATCTGAACATTTAAAACAAATTGCCGATGAAACTCAGTTGGTAAATCACTTGCCCAAGAAAGGCAAAGGTCCCGAGTTCGAGTCTCGGTCCGGCACACAGTTTTAATCTGCCAGAAAGTTTCATGTCAGCGCACACTTCTCTGCAGAATGATAAACTCATTCTGCAAATTGCCAATATTTGCACCGCTTTGAAATCTTATCGCAATCCGACTAGATACTTACATGGATTTTCTCAGATGGTACTTCATTGTAGACAACTTTATCATCAGTATTTTGTCTGAGGCTACTATCAATAGTGTTTGCTATGTTATGAATACGCAACACCACCAAGAGTCCCAAAATATCCCCCTCCCCCCCCCCCCCGACCCCAGGGCATGCTTGAAGTAATTTCCACATATCAAAAAGCCAGAACCAACAATGGCATTGTCTCTGTTCATGACAAGTGCTGAGTACGGACGCAGTTAGCCTACAGACTATACGTTGCTCGTCCACGGGACATGTGCGTGTTAAAGCGGAGTAAAGATCGAAAGCTTTCATTTACTGCATCAGATTAGCTATAGTCAATTGATGTTTTTAATCTATCTAAAAATCATTTCACAAGGTTGTGTGGTTGGAAATTGCTTTTTGAGACAACCTGTACTTTTAAATTGCGCACTACGGTTTGCTAGCTTTGGTAGAGTACATGTATGTCATATTAAACAATAAGGATTACCGGTAGCATGGCAGGGAAAGAAAAATGAATGTGTAATGGAGATACTGGGTGCTCAAGACTTCTGTTTCCTTCTGTTATTATTATTGTTATTATTATTATTATTAGTATTAGTATTTTTGACATGATTAGAATCGCACATCATTCAGTGTTAGTATGTTTTATATCCTTAGAGAATACAAATTGCATTTTATATGTAATAAAAATTAGTTGATCGCGTAACTTCGGCCCTTTCATGTAACTAAAGCAATAACTTTGTATGAAAGGACAGTTAATGTTGTTATTTTGCATTCAACAGAATGTTCTTCATTACGATCAAAGTAAAGAGTTTCCTAATACTTTTGATAAATGAGAAAGTTGTATATGAATAATAGAAACATGTCTTAAAGAAGTTCGACGAAGTATTGAAATGATGTTCGATATATTTTTGTTTTGCGTTTTTTTATTTATCCCTTTTTTTGAGGAAATTGCATTTTCTAGTGCTACACGAGACATATGTGTTGTTCCCTTTTTCTTTTTTTTTTTAAACAACATACCTCTGTTTGACGATACAAATCGAGAAATTTCGAATAAAACCTGATTTAACATTGACATCTTCAATTTTGCTATAAATCTTATTTATTTTTAAGTAACAGTCAGCAGGATAACTATGTAGAACCAAAATGATTTGTAGGTTGCACAGCCCTTTACCTATCCTCACTCACTTTCTAGAAGGTTCACCACTTACTTTTTAGACTCTGATTTCATATGGAAAGAAAAAAAATGTGATAGCGCCCGATAGGTATGCATCACGCCTAGAGTACAGGTAACGCGGGTACGGCCTTATCTGACCAATGGTACTAGGAAAACTATCGTAATTTTTGCTTACTTATGATAGTCTACGGTAGCCTACCGTACTTTTACAGCTCCACTTAGGACATGTGAGATACCTACCAGATTTCAAGGTTTTACGCGAAAGTGTTGTTAACGACAGGGCTCTGCTTTCTCTCGTTACTCCTAGGATACTTTCCACGGGACTCTGTGTAAATAGTATTTCCGTGAGACAATGGATTTCCATTACGGCGGCAATTCTCGCGGACTATTTGCTCTCCGTGCCGCCGGCCCTTACGTTATGAGCTAGTGGGGAAGTTCAGATTTCTTACGGCAGCTGCGCGGAAATATACTGCACCGGTGCTGGTCGTGAAATACGGGGCGCAGTTCGGAACGGACCCGGGGCCTGGGCTCTCACACGTCTTAACTGGGGAGAGAACTCATCCCGCCATTCGTTCCGGCTGTCGCCGGCGGCGGCGCTGGCGGCGGAACCGATGGAGCTCGTAATAGCCGAATTATGAAGAGGGACGCGCCGCCGCCACCGCCGTCTAATGTCGCGATTCACTTAGTGACGCGGAAGCAGCAGCCGCGCAGCGCCGAAACTGCAAATAGCCGGCGGAAGGGGCGCCCCCTTACAAACTGCCGCTTCCCTGCAACGACTGCTGCTGCGGCTCGCGCTCGTAACCGACCCTTGAGGAAATTTCCTTATTACCATCGGCCACACTAGCGTTCTTCAGCGCGCTAGGTTGGTAACACTGCACGTTTCCGCCGCTGGCTGAAAAACAGACCTTTCCAGTATTACAGAATTTGGACGAGTATACTTCCAGTTTATTTCGTCGTTTACGAAAGACTTCGCCTTGAGTCGTCTCATTAAATTCAATAAATGAGAAGTTGAATAATGCGTACCCTCCACTGTTTCAAATACTCGTACACTAGCTGAAGGTGAAAAACGAACATCGCTAAAGCCGTGACGTAGAAACACTATAATTTGACTGTATAAAATATTACTTACTCCCTGAAAACGAGCACATTGTGAGATGACACATAGACAGACGCTGCGAGAAGCATGTATGTTGGAAAGACGACGCGGTGCGGCGCAGGTCTCAACACAGACAGGCGAGCAAAGCCCGCGAGGGGGTAGCGCCTGGAGCTGTCAGTTTGACAAGCTTCAAAAAATGGTTCAAATGGCTCTGAGCACTATGGGACTTAACATCTGTGGTCATCAGTCCCCTAGAACTTAGAACTACTTAAACCTAACTAACCTAAGGACATCACACACGTCCATGCCCGAGGCAGGATTCGAACCTGCGACCGTAGCGGTCACGCGATTCCAGACTGAAGCGCCTAGAACCACACGGCCACAGTGGCCCGCTAGTTTCACAAGCAGACAACTCCTTAACTTCTACTATTGGCGAAATACACGAACCAAAAAGTAAGCTGGCTGGCAGACAGGCCGGCGGTAGTCTGAAGGGTGATCGTGAATTTTTTTTTTTTTCCCCCAGTCGAGTGGTCGTTGCACATACGCTCGCGGCGTGTGGGTGCAGCCATGGCGAAAGCTCAGATACCGCAATTATTTTACGGTCGCCGCATAAGTGTAGCCCATATTAATAAAGATAGAGAATAGGCAATGGTACTACATTAAATAGAGAAACGAGGAACTGAAGTACGTCTACACACCCACAATAATAGTTTAAGCAATGTCGAAAAAGATGTGAATCTACCTATTACCTTAAATAATTAATAGCTACTACACGCCTTATACGATGTAATGGTACTTTGACTACCGCGCCTCCGCCAATACAAAGATATAATTTACGATCGCGCATGCAGAAGGGTGCTGCGCCAGCGACCGATTTTTTATGAATAATTTTGTTCGTCTTTTTACTTTTTGCGTAGTTTTTTTGTTTTTAACAATTAATTGATTACACTCTCTCTCTCTTGTCTTCATACGAAAGACGTGTATTTTTCGGCGATGTGTTGAATGTGCTTTTGGGTGGAAATTAAAATTATATTACAAAGCGAGGTTGTTTCAATAGTGATTCGAGGTGGTTATCGCCAAATTTGTAAATTGATCATGACAGTGACAACTTGAAGAAGTTTTCAACATACGGAGAAAAGTGGAAGACGGGTCGTCCTACAAGAGAAATTAGGACAGTCATGAAGACTATATTGTAATTAATACTGCATATCTAACAAGATTATCAGGTAAATTTCAATTAGTTTCTGATGCTATTTCCGTACAGTCGCTTTTTGTAGTGTTGCCAACCCGGTCTGCCATGCACGGTCAAATTACAGCACAATCTCAATCAATAATACGAAGTCCGCCTCATCCGTAACTGAAACCACCAAAATTCAAAACCCAATCAGATTTTCTATTTTATATTTTTCACGGCAGAACCCCGAGGAAAAGGAAACACTACAATTGGCGACCGTGACAGGACTTCAATCTCCGGATTTGATACAGGTGCAATTATTATAAATTTTGGACATTTGATCTAATTTTAACCACTTAATAGCATCAGAAAATGAATTTGGACTAAGTTTCATTCATTTCAATTGTAACGTTACGTGCATGAAATTTACAACAATATTGTTTTCCCTGTTATTAATTCGTGTTAATTTTAATTTTCATGCTGAGAAAATTAATTTGGTAAAAAGAAAAAAAAAGGAGAAAGGATAACGTTCCATAAAATAATTTTCACAGAGAGTGAATTTGCGAATGGAGAGTGAGTACTACGCAACAAAACGCGATACTGACAACGTCAGCTTCAGAACCAGACATCAATCAGACACGAAAAAATTACGAAACTAAGACACAGGACTCTGACATGCTCAACCAGATTCTGCAGTTACTTGGTGACCAAAACAGAAAATTTGACAAAAGATTTGACGCTTTAGACGAGAAAAATGACAATTTAAAACGTGACATTGGGAAATTTGACACTAAATTCGATGAACTGACACGGGACATAAAACAAAATTTTGAAAAACAATCGAGACAAATTGCCGACTTGACAGAAACCACCAGTAGTCTTGTAAGGAAATTTACTGACTTATCAGACAAGGTTATGAGACAAGAAAAGGTATTTGTGGAATTCAGTGACGAGACAAAAACTGACTTACAACGATGTAATGAGAAATTGTTAACAGTAGTTTTTGAACAACAATTACGACAGTCACACAATTCCGTAAAAACAAACCAAGAACACTTAGACCTGACGATTACAGACCTTTCAGACAGATTAAATGATGTAACATTGGAGCAGAAATCCTTACAGGAAAAGTTAGAAAAACTTCAAGACAGAGCAGATGTAGCATCTTTAAAGAATGACACAACTCTAGCAGAGAAACTTGTACATGAATGCAAATTATGTGATGATTATTTAGATGAGAAGTTTGAGACAATGACACAGATCATTTTAGATAAGACAAAGGAACAAGTAAAGGGAGAAACAGATAATATTCAGAAAGAGGTACGTAAACTTAAAGAAAATGTAATACCAAGTTTGTCAGTGATACCAAAACCCATAACAGGCAGCCAAAACACAAATGAGAATCCGAATAATGCTAGAACCAGCACACAGCCGAAAATAGAATTACCAATGAGTGATACAAATCCCAATGAACCATTTTCAATGCTACCACAAGATCAAAATTACTATCATACATCACCACATACTATGCACAGTTTGACACAAAATGCAGGACCCATAATACCATCGGGAGTAGCTGATGAAACATTAGTACGACACGGATACTTTCAGACATTTTCATGTGATGAGAAAGACAAAGTGCATCCGATTGTTTTCATCCGCTCTTTTGATGGTATTTTCCCGAGACATTGGTTAGAAGCCGATAAAATTCGATATGTTACAAATTTGTTACGTGGAAGAGCAGTAAGTGGGGAGCAGCAATGAAAAGACGATGTTTAACATTTGAACAGTTTGAACAAGCATTTCTTGAGGAATTCTGGTCGATCACAGAACAGCAAAGTTTAAAACGAGAAGTATACAATCCAGAAATTTACAACCCGAAGAAAGAGACTTTACATCAATACTTTGAACGCTACCTAGACAAAACATTATATTGGACAAAACCAGCAGATTTACCAGACGTAATTAGAACACTTAAAAGCCACTTACCATTTACTAACCGTGATAAATTAATAGGAGTGTCCGAGGACAACATAAAGAATTTTTTCAGTTATGTTGATGAGATAGATGTTGTTTACAGAGATGAGATCAGGAATTTCAATCAATTGTATCCGATCCATCCAAGCAATTCGCGTACGCGCAACAGAAATGACAGAGGCTATTGGAATCCGCCTCCGACACCACAAAAAAACACTCAAAGAAACAATTCGCACTACATTGGGACAAATCCATTCAATATTAGGAGAAACAACTCGCAGCATTGGCAAGGAAACAGTAATTATTAATATAATGGTTATCCGAACAGTAATTACAATCGGAACAATAACAGTTATATTCAAAATAACAACAACAGAAGAAGGAACCGACATCATAGAGATCAAAGAAGAGAGGATAACAGGTACCATCCAGGATATTTTCAGAGAAACAACATCCAACAACGTCCAAACATGTATTGCAGGAATAACTGTAATGACAATACCAGTTACAGTCATGGGCGAAATAATGTATGGAGAAATCACAATGGACCACCGCCACGACACATGCAATACAGCAACCCTCAATTCCTAGCTAACGGAACTCCCAATGCGACGCGAGGTAATGTCAACAACCAAACAGCTGATACTTGGGTGACGCGAGACAGAAATGTAAATATTATTGAGTTGAGCAATGAACCCAACCCGCAGCAACAACCGAATTTACCGGAAAACGAACGACGAACGAGCTAAGCGCTCGAGTTACGGTCGATAAGGAGCAGAGCGCAACGGAACCGACGATTTGTTTTCTCCGATATGATGACAGTAAGAAAATAGAAAAAGAATTATATCAGGGTGTAGATTTCAACAGTACCAATAAAACAAAGAAGATTATTCAGGCTATAACACGAGTTATGAATGGTAGTTATGAAGTGGAAGTAATGTTAGATACAGGAGCAGCAGCAAGTGTCATTTCAATGTCCTTATATAATGAACTCAAACAAATAATGAACATACAAACATTGCCAGTACAGAATTG